>NC_053026.1:176116261-176339017 GCF_003073215.2 Triticum urartu | reverse complement strand
ATGACTAGAGGGATGTCTAATCTAAGTGGGAGTTCATTAATAATTTGATTAGATGAACTTAATTATCATGAACTTAGTCTAAAATATTTTACACTATGTCTTGTAGATCAAATGGCCCACGTAGTCCTCAACTTCAACGCGTTCCTAGAGAAAACCAAGCTGAAAGACGATGGCAGCAACTATACGGACTGGGTCCGGAACCTGAGGATCATCCTCATAGCTGCCAAGAAAGATTATGTCCTACAAGCACCGCTAGGTGATCCACCCGTCCCACAGAACCAAGACGTTATGAACGCTTGGCAGACACGTGTTGACGACTACTCCCTCGTTCAGTGCGGCATGCTTTACAGCTTAGAGCCGGGGCTCCAAAAGCGTTTTGAGAGACATGGAGCATACGAGATGTTCGAAGATCTGAAAATGGTTTTTCAAGCTCATGCCCGGATCGAGAGATATGAAGTCTCCGATAAGTTCTTCAGCTGTAAGATGGAGGAAAATAGTTCTGTCAGTGAGCACATACTCACTATGTCTGGGTTGCATAACCGCTTGTCTCAGCTGGGAGTTAATCTCCCGGATGATGCGGTCATTGACAGAATCCTCCAGTCGCTTCCACCAAGCTACAAGAGCTTTGTGATGAACTTCAACATGCAGGGGATGCAAAAGACCATTCCTGAGTTGTTCTCAATGCTGAAATCAGCGGAGGTAGAAGTCAAGAAGGAGCATCAAGTGTTGATGGTCAATAAAACCACTAAGTTCAAGAAAGGCAAGGGTAAAAAGAACTTTAAGAAGGACGGCAAGGAAGTTGCCGCGCCCGGCAAGCAAGCTGCCGGGAAGAAGCCAAAGAATGGACCCAAGCCCAAGATGGAGTGCTTTTATTGCAAAGGGAAGGGTCACTGGAAACGGAACTGCCCCAAATACTTAGCGGACAAGAAGGCCGGCAACGCCAAAGGTATATTTGATATACATGTAATTGATGTGTACCTTACCAGTACTCGTAGTGACTCCTGGGTATTTGATACCGGTGCCGTTGCTCATATTTGTAACTCACAGCAGGAGCTGCGGAATAAATGGAGACTGGCGAAGGACGAGGTGACGATGCGCGTCGGGAATGGTTCCAAGGTCGATGTGATCGCCGTCGGCACGCTGCCTCTGCATTTACCTACGGGATTAGTTTTAAACCTCAATAACTGTTATTTAGTGCCAGCTTTGAGCATGAACATTGTATCGGGATCTCGTTTAATTCGAGATGGCTACTCATTTAAATCTGAGAATAATGGTTGTTCCATTTATATGAGAGATATGTTTTATGGTCATGCTACTATGGTGAATGGTTTATTCTTAATGAATCTCGGGCGTATTACTACACATGTTCATAATGTGAGTACCAAAAGATGTAAGGTTGATAATGATAGTCCCACATACTTGTGGCACTGCCGCCTTGGTCACATAGGTGTCAAACGCATGAAGAAGCTCCATGCAGATGGACTTTTAGAGTCTCTTGATTATGAATCATTTGACATGTGCGAACCATGCCTCATGGGTAAAATGACCAAGACTCCGTTCTCAGGAACAATGGAGCGAGCAACCAACTTATTGGAAATCATACATACTGATGTGTGCGGTCCAATGAGTGTTGAGGCTCGCGGTGGCTATCGTTATGTTCTCACCCTCACTGATGACTTGAGTAGATATGGATATGTCTACTTAATGAAACACAAGTCTGAAACCTTTGAAAAGTTCAAGGAATTTCAGAGTGAGGTTGAGAATCAACGTGACAGGAAAATCAAGTTTCTACGATCAGATCGTGGAGGAGAATACTTGAGTCACGAATTTGGCACACACTTAAGAAAATGTGGAATAGTTTCACAACTCACGCTGCCTGGAACACCTCAGCGTAACGGTGTGTCCGAACGTCGTAATCGCACTCTATTGGATATGGTGCGGTCTATGATGTCTCTTACCGATTTACCGCTATCTTTTTGGGGCTATGCTTTAGAGACTGCCGCATTCACTTTAAATAGGGCTCCGTCGAAATCCGTTGAGACGACACCGTATGAATTATGGTTTGGGAAGAAACCTAAGCTGTCGTTTCTAAAAATTTGGGGATGCGATGCTTATGTCAAGAAACTTCAACCTGAAAAGCTCGAACCCAAGTCGGAAAAATGCGTCTTCATAGGATACCCAAAAGAAACTATTGGGTACACCTTCTACCTCAGATCCGAAGGCAAGATCTTTGTTGCCAAGAATGGGTCCTTTCTAGAGAAAGAGTTTCTCTCGAGAGAAGTAAGTGGGAGGAAAGTAGAGCTTGATGAAGTATTGCCTCTTGAACCGGAAAATGGCTCAACTCAAGAAAATGTTCCTGAGGTGCCTGCACCGACTAGAGAGGAAGTTAATGATAATGATCAAGATACTTCTGATCAAGCTCCTACTGAAATTCGAAGGTCCACAAGGACACGTTCCGCACCAGAGTGGTACGGCAACCCTGTCTTGGAAATCATGTTGTTAGACAACGGTGAACCTTTGAACTATGAAGAAGCGATGGCGGGCCCGGATTCCGACCAATGGCTAGAAGCCATGAAATCCGAGATAGGATCCATGTATGAAAACGAAGTATGGACTTTGACTGACTTGCCCGTTGAACGGCGAGCCATAGAAAATAAATGGATCTTTAAGAAGAAGACAGACGCGGATGGTAATGTGACCATCTATAAAGCTCGACTTGTCGCTAAGGGTTATCGACAAGTTCAAGGGGTTGACTACGATGAGACTTTCTCACCGGTAGCGAAGCTGAAGTCCGTCCGAATCATGTTAGCAATTGCCGCATTCTACGATTATGAAATTTGGCAAATGGACGTCAAAACGGCATTCCTTAATGGTTTACTTAAGGAAGAATTGTATATGATGCAGCCGGAAGGTTTTGTCGATCCTAAGAATGCTGACAAGGTGTGCAAGCTCCAACGCTCGATTTATGGGCTGGTGCAAGCATCTCGGAGTTGGAACATTCGCTTTGATGAGATGATCAAAGCGTTTGGGTTTACGCAGACTTATGGAGAAGCCTGCGTTTACAAGAAAGTGAGTGGGAGCTCTGTAGCATTTCTCATATTATATGTAGATGACATACTTTTGATGGGAAATGATATAGAACTCTTGGACAGCATCAAGGCCTACTTGAATAAGAGTTTTTCAATGAAGGACCTTGGAGAAGCTGCTTATATATTAGGCATCAAAATCTATAGAGATAGATCAAGACGCCTCATAGGTCTTTCACAAAGCACATACCTTGATAAGATATTGAAGAAGTTCAATATGGATCATTCTAAGAAGGGGTTCTTACCTGTATTACAAGGTGTGAAATTGAGCTCAGCTCAATGTCCGACCACGGCAGAAGAAATAGAAGAGATGAGTGTCATCCCCTATGCCTCAGCCATAGGTTCTATTATGTATGCCATGCTGTGTACCAGACCTGATGTAAACCTTGCCATAAGTTTGGTAGGAAGGTACCAAAGTAATCCCGGCAAGGAACACTGGACAGCGGTCAAGAATGTCCTGAAGTACCTGAAAAGGACTAAGGAAATGTTTCTCGTTTATGGAGGTGACGAAGAGCTCGTCGTAAAGGGTTACGTCGACGCTAGCTTCGACACAGATCTGGATGACTCTAAGTCACAAACCGGATACGTGTATATGTTGAATGGTGGAGCAGTGAGCTGGTGCAGCTGCAAGCAGAGCGTCGTGGCGGGATCTACATGTGAAGCGGAGTACATGGCAGCCTCGGAGGCAGCACATGAAGCAATATGGGTGAAGGAGTTCATCACCGACCTAGGAGTCATACCCAATGCGTCGGGGCCAATCAAACTCTTTTGTGACAACACTGGAGCTATTGCACTTGCCAAGGAGCCCAGGTTTCACAAGAAGACAAGGCACATCAAGCATCGCTTCAACTCCATTCGTGAAAATGTTCAAAATGGAGACATAGAGATTTTTAAAGTACATACGGACCTGAATGTAGCGGATCCGTTGACTAAACCTCTCCCTAGAGCAAAACATGATCAACACCAGAATTCCATGGGTGTTCGATTCATCACAATGTAACTAGATTATTGACTCTAGTGCAAGTGGGAGACTGTTGGAAATATGCCCTAGAGGCAATAATAAAAGCATTATTATTACATTTCCTTGTTCATGATAATTGTCTTTATTCATGCTATAATTGTGTTATCCGGAAATCGTAATGCATGTGTGAGTAACAGACACCAACATGTCCCTAGTGAGCCTCTAGTTGACTAGCTCGTTGATCAACAGATAGTCATGGTTTCCTGACTATGGACATTGGTTGTCATTGATAACGAGATCACATCATTAGGAGAATGATGTGATGGACAAGACCCAATCCTAAACATAGCACAAGATCGTATAGTTTGTTTGCTAGAGTTTTCCAATGTCAAAGTATCTTTTCCTTAGACCATGAGATCATGTAACTCCCGGATACCGTAGGATTGCTTTGGGTATACCAAACGTCACAACGTAACTGGGTGACTATAAAGGTAGACTACGGGTATCTCCGAAAGTGTCTGTTGGGTGACATGGATCAAGACTGGGATTTGTCACTCCGTATGACGGAGAGGTATCACTGGGCCCACTCGGTAATACATCATCATAATGAGCTCAAAGTGACCAAGTGTCTGGTCACGGGATCATGCATTACGGCACGAGTAAAGTGACTTGCCGGTAACGAGATTGAACGAGGTATTGGGATACCGACGATCGAATCTCGGGCAAGTAACATATCGATTGACAAAGGGAATTGCATACGGGGTTGATTGAATCCTCGACATCGTGGTTCATCCGATGAGATCATCGTGGAGCATGTGGGAACCAACATGGGTATCCAGATCCCGCTGTTGGTTATTGACCGGAGAGTCGTCTCGGTCATGTCTGCTTGTCTCCCGAACCCGTAGGGTCTACACACTTAAGGTTCGGTGACGCTAGGGTTGTGAAGATATGTATATGCAGAAACCCGAATGTTGTTCGGAGTCCCGGATGAGATCCCGGACATCACGAGGAGTTCCGGAATGGTCCGGAGGTAAAGAATTATATATAGGAAATGCTGTTTCGGCCATCGGGACAAGTTTCGGGGTTATCGGTATTGTACCGGGACCACCGGAGGGGTCCCGGGGGCCCACCGGGTGGGGCCACCTGTCCGGGGGGGCCACATGGGCTGTAGGGGGTGCGCCTTGGCCTTCATGGGCCAAGGGCACCAGCCCCACTAGGCCCATGCGCCTAGGGTTTCCAAGGGGGAGGAGTCCAAGTGGTGGAAGGCACCTCTGGGTGCCTTGGGGGGGAGGGAATCCTTCCCCTGGCCGCCGCACCTAGGAGATCAGATCTCCTAGGCTGCGCACCACCCCCCCTTGGCCCTCCTATATATAGTGGGGGAGAGGAGGGACTTCATACCCCAGCCCCTGGCGCCTCCCTCTCTCCCCGTTACGTCTCCCTCTCGTAGTATAGGCGAAGCCCTGCTACTGTGACGCCCTGCATCCACCACCACGCCGTCATGCTGCTGGATCTTCATCAACCTCTCCTTCCCCCTTGCTGGATCAAGAAGGAGGAGACGTCTCCCGCCCCGTACGTGTGTTGAACGCGGAGGTGCCGTCCGTTCGGCGCTTGGTCATCGGTGATTTGGATCACGTCGTGTTCGACTACATCATCACCGTTCTTTGAACGCTTCCATGCGCGATCTACAAAGGTATGTAGATGCATCCAATGACTCGTTGCTAGATGAACTCCTAGATGATCTTGGTGAAACGAGTAGGAAATCTTTTGTTTTCTGCAACGTTCCCCAACAGTGGCATCATGAGCTAGGTCTATGCGTAGTTCTTCTTGCGCGAGTAGAACACAATTAGTTGTGGGCGTAGATTTGTCAACTTTCTTGCCGTTACAAGTATTTTCTTGCTTCAGCGGTATTGTGGGATGAAGCGGCCCGGACCAACCTTACACGTACGCTTACGTGAGACCGGTTCCACCGACTGATATGCACTAGTTGCATAAGGTGGCTGGCGGGTGTCTGTCTCTCCCACTTTAGTTGGAGCGGATTCGATGAACAGGGTCCTTATGAAGGGTAAATGGAAGTTGACAAATCACGTTGTGGCTTTAACGTAGGTAAGAAGACGTTCTTGCTAGAATCCTAATTCAGCCTCGTAAAACTTGCAACAACAATTAGATGACGTCTAACTTGTTTTTGCAGCAAGTGGTTTGTGATATGATATGGCCAAAGTTGTGATGAATGATGAATGATCTATATGTGATGTATGAGATGTTCATGCTATTGTAATAGGAATCACGACTTGCATGTCGATGAGTATGACAACCGGCAGGAGCCATAGGAGTTGTCTTTATTCTTTTATATGACCTGCGTGTCATTGAGAAACGCCATGTAAATTACTTTACTTTATTGCTAAATGCGTTAGCCATAGTAGTAGAAGTAATAGTTGGCGAGCAACTTCATGGAGACACGATGATGGAGATCATGATGATGGAGATCATGGTGTCAAGCTAGTGACAAGATGATCATGGAGCCCCAAGATGGAGATCAAAGGAGCTATGTGATATTGGCCATATCATGTCACGTTTATTATTTGATTGCATGTGATGTTTATCATGTTTTTGCATCTTGTTTACTTAGAACGACGGTAGTAAATAAGATGATCCCTCATAACAATTTCAAGAAGTGTTCTCCCCTAACTGTGCACCGTTCCTAAAGTTCGTTGTTTCTAAGCACGCCGTGATGATCGGGTGTGATGGATCCTTACGTTCACATACAACGGGTGTTGACGAGCCTAGCATGTACAGACATGGCCTCGGAACACATGCAAAACACTTAGGGTTAACTTGACGAGCCTAGCATGTACAGACATGGCCTCGGAACACAGAAGACCGAAAGGTCGAGCATGAGTCGTATAGAAGATACGATCAACATGAAGATGTTCACCGACGTTGACTAGTCCGTCTCACGTGATGATCGGACACGGCCTAGTTAACTCGGATCATGTAATACTTAGATGACTAGAGGGATGTCTAATCTAAGTGAAATGTGCATATCATGATGCTGTGTGAGTTCGATAGGTGCAGGTAAGAGTTGTTGGAAGCTGTCCTCCCTAATCGAGGAGAAGACAGAGTGGACCAGCCACCTATCGGGTCCACTGAAGCTCAGTCCGTGGGCCCCGAGAGGGAAATGTAACTCCTCACAGGCCTTGTGGTGCTACCGCTGCATGAAC
Organism: Triticum urartu; assembly: GCF_003073215.2. Classification (NCBI taxonomy): domain Eukaryota; kingdom Viridiplantae; phylum Streptophyta; class Magnoliopsida; order Poales; family Poaceae; genus Triticum; species Triticum urartu. The sequence goes on along the minus strand of NC_053026.1, from coordinate 176,331,752 downwards.
TCGTGCCAAACTCTAGATTTGTTTCTTACTAGCAAGATGCCCGTGCGTTGCACGGAACATCAAGATGCATTTGTATGAGTAGTTTATCTTGTGGGAGAAAAGGATGAATGAGGGAAGGACTTATTTGCAAATGTGGAGAGGGGTGTGGGTATCTTTTTGCAAAATTGCCATAGTTTCCTTCCATGGACATCTACGCCTCATAACACTCCGACATCCAGCTGTGGCACCCTCGCCACGGCTAGGCCACCACCGGCTGGTTGAACTCGAACGAGTGAGTCACGAACGCCGCAGCGACAACGGCCAACTGGGCATCTCAAACCACACCGATGCCGCTTCCCCGTAGCTGATACGTCTCCAACGTATCACCTTTTCCAAACAGTTTGCCCTTGTTTTGGACTCTAACTTGCATGATTTGAATGGAACTAACCCGGGACTGACGCTGTTTTTAGCAGAATTACCATGGTGTTATTTATGTGCAGGAGCAACATTCTCGGAATGACCTGAAACTTCACGGAGACACTTTTCAGAAAATAGAAAAATACCTGCCAAAGATGAAGGCCAGGGGGCCACCTCTTCCACGAGGGTGGGGGCGCGCCCCCTACCTCGTGGGCCCCCTGTTGCCTCTCCGACTCCAACTCACCTCCATATATTGAGTTTCGGGGAGAAAAAAATCAGAGAGAAGAAATCATCGCGTTTTACGATATGGAGCCGCCGCCAAGCCCTAAAACCTCTCGGGAGGGCTGATCTGGAGTCCGTTCGGGGCTCCGGAGAGGGGAATCCGTCGCCATCGTCATCATCAACCATCCTCCATCACCAATTTCATGATGCTCACCGCCGTGCGTGAGTAATTCCATCGTTGGCTTGCTGGACGGTGATGGGTTGGATGAGATTTATCATGTAATCGAGTTAGTTTTGTTAGGGTTTGATCCCTAGTATCCATTATGTTCTGAGATTGATGTTGCTATGACTTTGCTATGCTTAATGCTTGTCACTAGGGCCCGAGTGCCATGATTTCAGATCTGAACCTATTATGTTTTCATGAATATATGTGAGTTCTTGATCCTATCTTGCAAGTCTATAGTCACCTATTATGTGGTATGATCCGTTAACCCCGATGTGACAATAATCGGGATACTTACCGGTGATGACCGTAGTTTGAGGAGTTCATGTATTCACTATGTGTTAATGCTTTGTTCCGGTTCTCTATTAAAAGGAGGCCTTAATATCCCTTAGTTTCCGTAAGGACCCCGCTGCCACGGGAGGGTAGGACAAAAGATGTCATGCAAGTTCTTTTCCATAAGCACGTATGACTATATTCGGAATACATGCCTACATTATATCAATTGAACTGGAGCTAGTTCTGTGTCACCCTAGGTTATGACTGTTACATGATGAACCGCATCCGGCATAATTCTCCATCACCGATCCATTGCCTACGAGCTTTCCATATATTGTTCTTCGCTTATTTACTTTTCCGTTGCTATTGCTATCATCACTACAAAATACCAAAAAACATTACTTTCTACTGTTACCTTTTGCTATCGTTACCACTACTATCATATTACTTTGCTACTAAATCACTTTGCTGCAGATATTAAGTTTCCAGGTGTGGTTGAATTGACAACTCAGCTGCTAATACTTGAGAATATTCTTTGGCTCCCCTTGTGTCGAATCAATAAATTTGGGTTGAATACTCTACCCTCGAAAACTGTTGCGATCCCCTATACTATGGGTTATCAAGACTATTTTCTTGCGCCGTTGCCGGGGACCATGGCTCTATTCTTTGAGTCACTTGGTATATATATCTGCTTATAATTACGAAGAACTTGAGAGATCCAAAAACTAAGATCTATCCCTCAACTACGAGGGGAGGTAAGGAACTGCCATCTAGCTCTGCACTTGATTCACCTTCTGTTTTGAGTAAGCTTGTGACACCTACACCTGATTCTGCTATTCGTTCTAATATGTCGCATGTTATTGATGATGCCACTTCTGCTATGCATGATACTTATGATGAAACTACCTCTATGCCTGATACTACTATGTCACTTAGTGCTTTTCTTGATGAACAACTTGCTAGGGCTAGAGAAATTGAAAATATTGAATCTGATGATACTGATGAAAGTGATGATGAAGAACCACTTGCTATTCCTAAGGGTTATGTATTTGATCAAGATGCTTCTTTAGCTATTTTAGCTTGCAGAAATAGAACTGGACTTAAAAAATATTAGCTAAATGGAGTAAGCAATCCCTAAATGCTAGAATGAAACCTGACCCTGCTTTTGCTACTTCACCTATCTTTGTTACTGATAAGGATTATGAATTCTCTGTTGATCCTGATATAATTACTTTGGTTGAATCTGATCCTTTTCATGTTATGAATCTGAAACTGTTGTGGCACATCTTACTAAATTAAATGATATAGCTACCCTGTTCACTAAAGATGAGAGAACTCGCTACTTTTATATCCTTAAAATATTTCCGTTCTCATTAAAGGGTGATGCTAAGATATGGTTTAATTCTCTTGATCCTGGTTGTGTGCGTAGTCCCCAGGATATGATTTATTACTTCTCTGCTAAATATTTCCCTGCTCATAAGAAACAAGCTGCTTTAAGGGATATATATAATTTTGTGCAAATTGAAGAAGAGAGTCTCCCACAAGCTTGGGGGAGGCTTCTCCAATTACTTAATGCTTTGCCTGATCATCCTCTTAAGAAAAATGAAATACTTGATATCTTTTATAATGGACTAACCGATGCTCCAGAGATTACCTGGATAGTTGTTGGTTCTGTTTTCAGGGAAAGAACACCGGATGAAGCTGAAATTCTATTGAATAATATGTTGACAAATGAAAATAATTGGACACCTCGGAGCCAATTCTTGAGCCTATTCCTAAACCAACTCCGAATAAGAGGGGTATTCTATTTCTCAATCCTGAAGATATGCAAGAGGCAAAGAAATCTATGAAAGAAAGGTATTAAAGCTGAAGATGTTAAGAATTTACCTCCTATTGAAGAAATACATGATAAAGCTGTAATCCCGTTTACTAAAATTGCTAGCCCATGTGTAGATGAGTTTGATAAATTTATGGCTAAGCAAGAAGATTTTAATGCTTACTTTGGTAGACAATTAAAATACAATTCAAATATGCTTGGACACTTGGGTGATTATATGGCTAATGTTAAAAGTGAACTTAAACTTATTAGTAAACATGCTTCTATGGTTACCACTCAAGTAGAACAAGTACTTAAAGCTCAAAATGATTTGCTCAATGAATTGAATAGTAAAAATAATGATAATGCTGTTAGAGTGGCTACTAGAACTGGTAGAATGACTCAGGAACCTTTGTATCCAGAAGGCCACCCTAAGAGAATTGAGCAAGATTCTCAGAGAAATAATTTAGATGCACCTAGTTCTTCTAAAAAGAAGAAAAAGAAAAATGATAGGACTTTGCATGCTTCTAGTGATCCTATTGTTGAAACACCTGAGAATCCAAATGATATTTCTATTTCTGATGCTGAAACACTCAATCTGGTAATGAACTGAAACTAGTGATAATGTTAAATAATGTTCATGATGATGCTCAACCTAGTAATGATAATGATATAGAAATTGAACCTGCTGTTGATCTTGATAACCCACAATCAAAGAATCAACGTTATGATAAGAAAGACTTTGTTGCTAGGAAACATGGTAAAGAAAGAGAGCCTTGGGTTCAGAAACCCATGCCTTTTCCTCCTAAACCATCCAGGAAAAAGGATGATGAGGATTTTGAGCGCTTTGCTAAAATGATTAGACCTATCTTTTTGCGTATGCGATTAACTGATATGCTCAAAACTAATCCTTATGCTAAGTACATGAAAGATATTATTACAAATAAAAGAAAAATACCGGAAGCTGAAATTTCCACCATGCTTGCTAATTATACTTTTAAGGGTGGAATACCAAAGAAACTTGGAGATCCAGGAGTACCCACTATACCATGCTCCATTAAAAGAAATGATGTTAAAACTGCTTTATGTGATCTTGGAGCTGGTGTTAGTGTTATGCCTCTCTCTCTCTATACCGTAGACTTGATTTGAATAAGTTGAAACCTACTGAAATATCTTTGCAAATGGCTGATAAATCAACTGCTATACATGTCGGTATTTGTGAGGATGTGCCTGTTGTAGTTGCAAATGTTACTATTTTAACGAACTTTGTTATTCTTGATATTCCCGAGGACGATAGTATGTCTATTATTCTTGGAAGACCCTTTTTGAATATTTTAGGGGCTGTTATTGATTGCACTAAAGGCAATGTCACTTTTCATGTTAATGGTAATGAGCACACGGTACACTTTCCGAGGAAGCAACCTCAAGTTCATAGTATCAACTCTATTGAAAAAATTCCATCGATTATATTTGGAGGTTTTGAATTTCTTCTTCCTACTGTCAAGAAGAAATATGATATTCTTATTATTGGGGATGTGCATATCCCCGTTGAGGTAACATAGTGTTATTCGAAATTTCTCCGGTTCCATGTTATTCGGAATGAGTTCGTTAACAAGATTTGATCAACCTTGTTCGTGGATTCCTTTTGATGATCATGAGATGGATGAAACTAGAAGGCACAACCTGCTGTACCCCACTTTTACTTTCTGTTATTTACATTAAATAAAATAAAAATAAATATTTTTCTGTCTGTTATCTGATTATCCGTGCAATATAAAAATACCTCGAAAATAAAAGTTCTCCAAATGCCCTGAAAATCAAATATGATTTTTTCTAGAATATTTGAGGATTTATGGAACAAAGAACACACCAGGGGGCCAACCACCTTGCCATGAGGGTGGAGGGCGCGCCCACCCCCCTAGGGCGCGCCCCCTGCCTCGTGGGCCCACAGTGGCCCTCCTCCACTTATTCTTGCACCCACACACTTCATCTTCCTCCCCCAAACATGAATAACCAGCTCAAACCCGAGTCCAAGCTCGTTTTGCTGCCATTTTCGATCTCCTTGCTCAAAGCACCTCTCACAAAACTGCTTGGGGAGATTGTTCCTTGGTATGTGACTCCTCCATTGGTCCAGTTAGTTTTTGTTCTAGTGCTTTATTCATTGCAAATTTTTGCTGCTTAGGTGACCCTGTTCTTGAGCTTGCATGTCAAATTTATATGGTCAAAAGTAGTTTTGATGCATGATATAGGCCCTAGGCACTTGTAGGAGTAGTTACTATCAATATTATTGAGTTTGGTTTACTTTTATTTTGAAGTTACTAAAAAATTTCAGAATTTTTCAGAGGAAGAAAAATGCTTAGGAAAATGTTCCAAGGTGGTTCTTCAAAGAAGCAAGGACCCAGGCTTGCAATGCGTGATGCTGACGAAGAGCCACCAAGAGAAGCTCCAGTGCATCCTTGTGAGTGGCCTTCTAAAATTTTTATGGATCAAGCGGGAATAAAAGAAGAATTCAACGCATATTTGCGTAATGCTGATCTCGTGAGCTTCGAGGAAGAGAAGTGCAGTCAGTATCATGAGCTCACTAGCTCCTTTGCGAGGAGGTTTGAATTTTCAATTTCACGTAATTCTCCAACTGTCATATTTCATGTTTATGATAAATCTTATACCATGGACTTAGAGGATTTTACCACTGCATGCAAACTTCCACAATGTGGTAGTATAAGGGATCCTCGCAAATCTGAATTTAGAGATTTTCTTGCTAATATAACCATGGGAGAATCTAGAGATATTACACCAAGCTATTATAGGGAGCATTCACTTTCCTGCTATACATTATTTTGCTCTCTTCATAGGCAGATGCATAAATGGTAAAGATGAAGCATGTCATGTGTGTGTCCCTGACCTCAGTATTCTTAGGAGTGCTGTGTTAGGAGACAAATCATATAATTTGGGAGCCATTGTTGCACGTATGTTGCATCTTAATAGATGTAATGGAGATTTCTTTGGTGGAATTTATGCAACCCGCGTAGCTAATTTTCTTGGTATAGATGTGCGCGAAGATGATATTGAATTACCTCCTGCCTATCTAGATTTTAATGCTATGGTTCACCACCAGTTTGTCGAGAGGAACGAATCACCTCTCCAGTATCGACTAATCTTTGACAGACGCCGTGCTGTCCGTATTACTCTCCCTGCTCCTTCTTTCTTTGATTATCAGGCAAGAGGAGGATGTACTATTACCAGAGAGGAGGCATATGAGTACAAGAGGAGAGAGGAGGCTGCTCATCGCCACGCTGCAGCTTAGTAGGCGATAGCTACTGCATCACAATACGACCCCAACAACTATTATCTATGGATATCCGCCAGGCCAACCGTGGCCATAGACCAACTTTGGCCAAAAGCCTAAGCTTGGGGGAATACGTATTTCTCACCGACATTACATTCATGTTCACACACTCATTGCTATATGTCGGTGCTCATACTTTTTCATTGTATCATCCATGCTAGTTTATTTTTTCTTTTTATGCTTTCTTCTTGTGTGTTTAATAAACCTTAAGAAAAACCAAAAAAATTAGTTGTAGCTTTTAGCTAGTTTAAATTTCCAAGCTCGTAGTAGTAATTAAAAAGAAAACCCAAAAAGATTTCATGTTCTTCTTTTGCCTGTTAGGAGCTTTCCCGTGTAAATAGTTTTATTTCTATTCTTTTCTTTGGGGGTCGATAGGAGAAGACCATAATTAAATTGTTGAAGTGGCTCTTATATGCATTATTGTTGATATGACAAAAGAGCCCATATTGCCTTGTCTTCTCCTGTTTATTGAATGCTTGCAGATTCCAGCTTAGTCCAATGCACGTGCACTATTATTATTATCCACATCGTTCGATCATGTAAGTGAAAGGAAATTATGACGAGATATGATGGACTGACTAAGATGAGAAAAGCTGGTATGAACTCGACCTCTCTTTTTTTGTAAATATGATTAGTTCATCATTCCTGATTCAGCCTATTATGAATAAACATGTTTGCAATGACAACTAGAGATCATAGTTTCTTGTGCCATGATTAATTAGCTAGGAGCTTATAATGGTTTACCTTGCGTGCCAACATGCTATTAAAATGGTTGTGATGTGGTATGATAGGGTGGTATCCTCTTTTGAACGATTCGAGTGGCTTGACTTGGCACATGTTCATGCATGTAGTTGAAACAAAATCAACATAGCCTCTATGATATTTATGTTCATGGTGCATTATATCCTACTCATGCTTGCATTCGGTGTTGATTAATTTTAATGCATGTTCATGACTATTGTTGCTCTCTAGCTGGTCGCTTCCCAGTCTTTTTCTAGCCTTCACCTGTACTAAGCGGGAATACTGCTTGTGCATCCAATCCCATAAACCCCAAAGTTGTTCCATATGAGTCCACCATACCTACCTATATACGGTATCTACCTGCCGTTCTAAGTAAATTTGTATGTGCCAAACTCTAAACCTTCAAATAAATATCCTGTTTTGTATGCTCGATTAGCTCATGTATCAACTAGGGCTGTCCGTATCTTCCATGTTAGGCGGGTTATTCTCAAGAGGAGTGGACTCCTCTCCTCACTCACGAGAATGTGCCTGGTCACCGGGATGCCCAGTCCCATGCTTTATGCAAATCAAATCAAAATAATTGCAAACAAAACTCCCCCTGGGACTCCTGTTAGTTGGAGGCACTCGTTGTTTCGAGCAAGGCATGGATTGATGCTTGTTGGTTGAGGGGGAGTATAAACTTTACCATTCTGTTTGGGAACCGCCTATAATGTGTGTAGCATGGAAGATATCGCCATCTCTTGGTTGTTATGATGACAATAAAAGTATACCGCTCAAAATATTATTCATCTCTATTTCAAAACCGAGCTCTGGCACCTCTACAAATCCCTTCTTCTCTCTGCGAAGGGCCTATCTATTTACTTTTATGTTGAGTCATCATCCTCTTATTAAAAAGCACCAGTTGGAGAGAACACTGTCATTTGCATTCATTACTGTTAGTTTACATTGAGTATGACTTGACTGGATCTCTTTTACCATGAATTACAATGTCTAGTCAGTCCTTGATCTTTAAAGGTGCTCTGCATTTATGTTTTGCGGTCTCAGAAAGGGCTAGCGAGATACCATCTTGTTATATCATATCATGATTGTTTTGAGAAAGTGTTGTCATCTGAGATTTATTATTATTGCTCGCTAGTTGATTATGCCATTGATATGAGTAAACATGAGACCTAAGCGTTATTGTGAATATGGTTAGTTTATAATCTTTCCTGAAAACTTGAATGCTGGCTTTACATATTTACAACAACAAGAGCAAACAGAGTTTGTAAAAGTTTTTCTTTATCATTTTCAGTTTGTCAACTGAATTGCTTCAGGACAAGCAAAGGTTTAAGCTTGGGGGAGTTGATACATCTCCATCGTATCTACTTTTCCAAACACTTTTGCCCTTGTTTTGGATGCTAACTTGCATGCTCTGAATGGAACTAACCTGGACTGACGCTGTTTTTAGCAGAATTGCCATGGTGTTATTTATGTGCAGAAACAAAAGTTCCCGGAATGACCTGAAACTTCACGGAGCGTATTTTTGGAAATAATAAAAAATACTGGCAAAAGATCAAGACCAGGGGGCCCACACCCTAGCCACGAGGGTGGGGGCGCACCTGCCCCCTAGGCGCGCGCCCCTACCTCGTGGGGCCCCTAGAGCTCCTCCGACCTCAACTCCAACTCTATATATTCGTGTTCGGAGAGAAAAAAAATCAAAGAGAAGGATTCATCGCGTTTTACGATACAGAGCCGCCGCCAAGCCCTAAAACCTCTCGGGAGGGCTGATCTGGAGTCCATTCGGGGCTCCGAAGAGGGGAATCCGTCGCTGTCGTCATCATAACCATCCTCCATCACCAATTTCATGATCCTCACCGCCGTGCATGAGTAATTCCATCGTAGGCTTGCTAAACGGTGATGGGTTGGATGAGATTTATCATGTAATCGAGTTAGTTTTGTTAGGGTTTGATCCCTAGTATCCACTATGTTCTGAGATTGATGTTGCTATGACTTTGCTATGCTTAATGCTTGCCACTAGGGCCCGAGTGCCAGGATTTCAGATCTAAACCTATTATGTTTTCATCAATATATGAGAGTTCTTGATCCTATCTTGTAAGTCTATAGTCACCTACTATGTGTTATGATCCGGCAACCCCGAAGTGACAATAATCGGGACCACTCCTGGTGATGACCGTAGTTTGAGGAGTTCATGTATTCACTATGTGTTAATGCTTTGGTCCGGTACTCTATTAAAAGGATGCCTTAATATCCCTTAGTTTCCGCTAGGACCCCGCTGCCACGGGAGGGTAGCACAAAAGATGTCATGAAAGTTCTTTTCCATAAGCACGTATGACTATATTCGGAATACATGCCTACATTACATGGATGAATCGGAGCTAGTTCTATGTCACCCTAGGTTATGACTGTTACATGATGAACCACATCCGGCATAATTCTCTATCACCGATCCATTGCCTACGAGCTTTCCATATATTGTTCTCCGCTTATTTACTTTTTTGTTGCTATTGTTACAATCACTACAAAATACTGAAAGCATTACTTTTGTTATCATTACCTTTGGCTACCGTTCCCACTACTATCATATTACTTTGCTGCAGATATTAAGTTTCCAGGTGTGGTTGAATTGACAACTCAGCTGCTAATACTTGAGAATATTCTTTGGCTCCCCTTGTGTCGAATCAATAAATTTGGGTTGAATACTCTACCCTAAAAAACTGTTGCGATCCCCTATACTTGTGGGTTATCAGATGACGTCGCTGCCGTCCATTGCCTCTCCATGTACACGAGCCCTGGCCATATGTATGCGCGAGTATGCATTCGAGACCCCGCCCTTATGTATGTACGTAGCCGTATTTAACTTGTTGCAGCGTGGCTGTACGTATGTGTACACGATATATATAGACGGGACTGCGTGACATGCTATGTCCGTGCCTCTACTACGACACGTGCATCTCCTTACTCAGACACGGTTCATCGCTGTAGGGAGACCGATCGACCAGTATGTACGTGCTGTATACTACACAGCTTGTTCTTTTAGACTTGTGTTGGGCCTCCAAGCGCAGAGTTTTTTAGGACAATACCAAATTTCCCTCAAGTGGATGACCTAAGTTTTATCAATCCGTGGGAGGCGAATCATGAAGATGGTCTCTCTCAAACAACCCTGCAACCAAGTAATAAAAAGTCTCTTGTGTCCCCAACACACCAAATACAATGGTAATTTGTATAGGTGCACTAGTTCGGCGAAGAGATGGTGATACAAGCGTAGTAATGATAGTAGATATTGATTTTTGTAATCGGAACAATTAAAAACAGCAAGGTAGCAAGTAACAAAAGTGAGCACAAATGGTATTGCAATGCTTGAAAATAAGACCTAGGGTCCGTACTTTCGCTAGTGTGATCTCTCAACAATACTAATATAATTGGATCATATAACCATCCCTCAACGTGCGATGAAGAATCACTCCAAAGTTCCTATCTAGTGGAGAACCTAAGACGAAATTGTTAGTAGCTATTCCTTCCGATCGATCTATCCAAGAGTTCGTACTAAAATAACATCAAGTTATTCTTTCCGATCGATCTATCAAGAGTTCGTACTAAAATAACACTAAGTTATTCTTTCCGATCGATCTATCAAGAGTTTGTACTAAAATAACACCAAAGAAAATTCAGATTCACAATACTCAATCCAACACAAAGAACCTTAAAGATTGCCCCAGGATTTCTACCAAAGAAACAAAAGACGAGAACGTGCATCAACCCCTATGCATTGATTACCCCAATGTCACCTCGGGAATCCGTGAGTTGAGTGCCAAAACACATATCAAGTGAATCAATATGATACCCCATTGTCACCATGGGTATTCATAGCAAGACATACATCAAGTGCTCTCAAATCCATAAAATTATTCAATCCGATAAAACGAAATCTCAAAGGGAAAACTCAATTCACAACAAGATAGAGAGGGGAAAACACCATATGATCCAACTATATTAACAAAGTCCGCGATACATCAAAATTGTGCCATCTCAGGAAAAACGAGAGAGAGAGAGATTAAACACATCGCTACTGGTACAAACCCTCAGCCCCGACGGAGGACTACTCCCTCCTCATCATGGTGGCCGCCGGGATGATGAAGATGGCCACCTGCAATGATGATTTCACCCTCCGGCAGGGTGCCGGAACAGGGTCTAGATTGGTTTCTCGTGGCTACAGAGGCTTGTGGCGGCGGAACTTCTCATCTAGGGCTATTTCTGATGGTTTCTCTATTTATAGGATTTTTTGGCGTATGTTTCACGCGAAGATGGGCCTCGAGGTGAGCACAACCCACCATGGCAAGCAGGTCCCACCAGGCATGCCCCGGTGTCTTGTGCCCTACTCCTTCACCTTCTAGTCCTTCCACAAAGCTTCGGGGGTCTCTTTTGTTCCAAAAAAAATCGTCAAAAATTTTCAACTCATATGGAGAACTTCCATTTCTGCAGAAAAAACAACGCCACGGTAGTTTTGCTGAAAACAGCATCAGTCCGGGTTAGTTACATGCAAATCATACCAAAACCATATAAAATTGTTGTAAACATGGCATGAATACTTCATAAATTATATATACATTGGAGACATATCAGTACGTACACGATCGCGACCAGACAGACAACCCGACGTATAGTTCGACCCAATGGGTCCCAACTCTCAGGGAGGATAAGGAGGCACTTCCTTCCATGCGAAGATATAGCTGGTGGGTCCCTGCTGTCAGGGGGAAGAATCATTTTTACCTATAATACAGACACACTTCCTTGCGTACGAAGATGTAGCTGGTGGGTCCCAGCTGTCAGGGGGAAACATTTTTTTCGAGGCCCTTCTGGTAGGTCCCGCTGTCAGGTGGAGGAATCATTATTTTGCGCGTAATAAGGAGGCACTTCCTTGCTACGTCCGTGGACCAGACTGGTACGCGTCGGTGCTATACAAACGGTTTCAAACCCCTTTCCGCGATGGCATTTGGAACCATCGACTAGTGAGTGACGCTGATAGGGGGGGTCTTTACCACACGACCCAGAAACCGTTGGGGATATGCCCTCTTGGCACACACGCTCGGCAAAATGAGGTTGTGTACGACCGGCGAGCGCTCAAATACGGTAATACGTATAGTAGAGCTAAGAAAACAATTATACAGGCGAAATTGTTTCCGGTCACAAGAACATCCCACACAGTCAGTCCCCGCTAAACGTTTCCGTTTGTATGTACATCCCACACAGTCGCTCCAAGGAAAATGGTTCCGTTCATAGGAAGATCACACATAATTTTCCCTGTTAAATGTTGCCATTGCACACGATATTAACAATTTTATCTTTGCGTTATTGAATGCATCACACACGGTGCGTAGAAGAAACTGTGTGGCAAAGGCTGCCTTCACACACAGTTTTTATGTGGTACCGTTTGCGCAAGGTGGCCTAACGCAAACAGTTTTCAAGAGAAGGTCATGTGTGATTGTTCATTGATCCAACACGGTTTATTCCTAGAAACTGTGTGTGTTACCTGAGGTCATCGCCCACGGTATTTTCTCAATAATTGTTTGCAATAGTAAAACCTAATAAGAAGGCTAATTCGCCATTAGCAGGCTAATTGCCCTATTATTAATAATCCATTTATTAATCTAATTGACATTCATATTAAGCACATAATATATTTAATTTCCATATTAAGTAAGCACATCATAATTGAAATACATCAGATTACAACATGATATAGCTTCAGCACTCAGCTACCCCATTACACAACTTCACCAGCACCAAGTTTCACATGCAACATGTAGAACCTTTCAAAATTAGCATCATAGACGGTATATAGACAGATGCATCTCATCTGGAAAACTGCTAAAGCGGAAGACGAATATTGATCCTTCATTCATGTTGAAGGTCTTTGCAACTTTAGGCCAGTGCCTGTGGATGATGGACCGTCCGTCCTTTGTCCTCTTCAGAAACACTTCAATATTGAACCATGGGTGTTGTAGAAAACCTTCCTCGCCTCCTGACCACAGAGGTGGTTTGAAAGGTAATCATAAGTGAACTGCTTTGGAAAGGCCTGAAAATAAGGATGTGCATAAATATCTTCTCTATATTGGACATGGGGCAAAGGAATGAAAAAGGCAAGGTATAATAGTTAGTACCATCTTGTAGTGAACTGATGTCTTCTTCATTGTGCAGACAAAGATCTTGTTGTTTTTCGTCGCTAATTTCTTTATCCTAACAATCTTTCTGAGTTTCTTGACTTGATTGATATTCATGGACAACTCATTTCCCCATATGCAAAAAGGGTCGAACAGTGGGTCAAAACCTCTGATAGCAGGACCTACATGTGCAAGACCAAATTGTTAAAAACCTAAATATTAGAATGGTTCCTGCAATTGCACAATAATATGCTATTAGACAACAGACCATGCATGTGCCGTTAACTAAACACCACAACAAGTGAACCAAATGTTAAATGAGCACCACATTGCACAATATAACATACTCCTAATAGAAGACCAGACAATTAACCAAACCAAGCATGCTTAACAACTTCAAAATATAGCAATTGTAATTGTTTCTCATGTATTTAGTACATCCAAATTTGATTTATTTCTCACATGGTATACAATAACGGAATGCACCCACAACAATTGAACATCACATTGCAGAATTGAACCAATCAGTTAACTAAACACCACAACAAATGAACCAAACGTTAACTGGGCACCACATTGCACAATATAACATACTCCTAATAGAAGATCAGACAGTTAACCAAACCAAGCATGCTTAACAACTTGGAAATATAGCAATTGTAATTGTTTCTCATGTATTTAGTACATCCAAATTTGATTTATTTCTCACATGGTATACAATAACAGAATGCACCCACAACAATTGAACATCGCATTGCAGAATTGAACCAATCAGTTAACTAAACACCACAGCAAATGAACCAAACGTTAACTGAGCACCACATTGCACAATATAACATACTCCTAATAGAAGATCAGACAATTAACCAAAGCAAGCATGCTTAACAACTTGCAAATATAGCAATTGTATTTGTTTCTCATGTATTTAGTACAACAAAATTAGATTTATTTCTCACATGGGATACAATAACAAAATGCACCCACAACAATTGAACATTGCATTGCAGAATTGAACCAAGCAATTAACTAAAGACCACAACAAATGAACCAAACGTTAACTGAGCACCACATTGCATAATATAACATACTCCTAATAGAAGATCAAAGAGTTAAACAAACAAATGATGCTTAACAACTTGGAAATATAGCAATTGTATTTGTTTCTCATGTATTTAGTATAGCCAAATTCAATTTATTTCTCACATGGTATACAATAACAGAATGCACCCACAACAATTGAACATCGCATTGTAGAATTGAACCAAACAGTTAACTAAACACCACAACAAAAGAACCAAACGTTAACTGAGCACCACATTGCACAATATAGCATACTCCTAATAGAAGATCAGACAGTTAACCAAACCAAGCATGCTTGACAACTTGGAAAATTGCACCCTGAAGAATTGAACATCACATTTGTAGAATTGAACCAAATAGTTAACTGAACACCACATTGCATGAAATATAGAACATATACACTAGAGCAGAAGATTGCATGGTAAAAGTAGATAACACAATTCACTGGAATTTGTTAAGGAAAGGCAGTAGCTAGCAAACTGAACATGGGTCCTTATAGTGAGGTAATAAGACAAGCTACTCCTCATTGTTGGAGATATCAATGACAATTGGCTCCTTGGACATGGAAGAGGGCGAGGCCTCTGCATCGTGGGTGTCTTCGTCGTAGTGGTGAGTTGCCTGACCCGCTCCGGGCACCAACCTGCCGCCTCTCGAGATGAGGTGAGCATGTGCACGCCGAGAAAACACCTCGTAGTCTTCGTCGAAGGCACCGACGGTGGCCTCGAGAAAACGCCACGAACTATCGTTTAAAGCTGCCAACTGCGTCTCGGCATCGGCGCGCGAGGCGTGACGGTGGCCTCGATGGCGAGGTGCTCCTCCAAGATCTGGGGGTTGGCACGAATGGCAGCCATTGTGACCTCATCCACGCGTGCAGCCACGATTTGCTTCTGTGCTGCCAAATGCTCCTAGAGATCCTGGCTATACTGCGTGCACCATGGCTTAGGGTGGCGCTTATTTGGTGGAGGGGTCGGTGATTTGGGTGGAAGGTGTCGCGCTTGCGCCGGCAGTCGGGGCATGTGGGATGTGGAAGGAGGAGGGGGAGGATGGGGGTCGGTGTGGATTACCTGCTTGGATAGGCGAGGCCGAGCAGCGTGAAGGAGGGTTGCCGGCGAGGAGGCGGTGCTACAAGCAAGGAGTGAAGGTTTCAACTTGGAAAGGAAGGCAGAAACAGGGGAAATGTGGCTTTTGGTAAGGGGGAGGAGCGGGGAGGTAGATATTTCCGTGGAAGCCGAAAATTTGGAATCGCTTCAGCGAAAAAACTAGCGCACAAAGTGTTATCAAACACGGTCCATTATTCAGAGTGGGTTGTTGACTATAGCTGTTGCACCTTCTTGCGTAAGCCGTATGCGTACTATAATCCGGCGGTGCTCCAAGATTTTTTGTGCTGCATCTCACACGGTTGGTGATAATAAACTATGTGGGATCTACTTGATTTTTCATCTTGATATGAATTACATAATGGGGTCACAACATGCCGTGGAAAATTTTGTCCCATTTGGGGCAAGTTTGGAGATATTCTTCTCACAAACCAGAGCTTCTCACAACAAGCCTGATGGTTTCGGTAGGGAACATCCCACCTTTGGGGACGAAATGATATCCATTGCCTCTTATTGCTTTCAAAACATTTCTCGTGTCAACATAAAACAACAGGAGTGTTTTGTCAACTTTTGGGATTTTTAGGGGTTCGTTTGGACATTTTAATGCATTAATTGAGTTTTCAATGCATTTATGTGCGTAATTCAAACTTGAACTACATGCACATGCTCTAATGCATATAAATTGGTTGAAAATTTAAATCTGTGTCCTTGGTTGCATGCTCAGGTTCCATACAAGAAATGGGGATGAATGTCAAACAACCTGCCATGGTCACTTGGCTGCAAACATTGAGATACCTGGTTTTTAAATTCTAGTAAATCCAAAACTTGTCTGAAATTCATGAAACTTGCTATGCTATCATGGAGCGGCATCAACATGTCGTGGTAATTTTTTTGTCCCATTTGGGGCAAGTTTGGGGATATGCTTCTCACAAACCAGAGCTTCTCACAACAACCCTGATGATTTCGGTAGGGAACGTCCCACCTTTGGGGACGAAACGATATCCATTGCCTCTTATTGCTTTCAAAAAATTTCTCGTGTCAACATAGAACAACAGGGGTGTTGTGTCAATTTTTGGGATTTTTAGGGGTTCGTTTGGACATTTTTATGTATTAATTGAGTTTTTAATGCATTTATGTGCATAATTCAAATTTGAACTACATGCACATGCTCTAATGCATATAAATTGGTTGAAAAATAAAATATGTGTCCTTGGTTGCATGCTTAGGTCCCATGCAAGAAATGGGAATGAATTTCAAACATCAGGGCACCATTGATTTGCCGGCAAAATGTTGAGATACTTTGTTTTTAAATTCTAGTAAATCCAAAACTCTCTGAAATTCATGAAACTTGGCATGCTAACATGGAATGGCACCCGACATGCAGTGGTATTTTTCGTGTCCATTTTGAGAGAAGGCGTACTCGAATAACAACCAACAAAGGTGTTTTGAAAAAATAGCTGCCACTCTAATATCTCAAACGTTTGTATAATTCAAATCGTGTGCATTCTGTTAACCATTCACGTGACACCACGTGTCTTTGTTTTATTGTCTGTAGGAGGTGCCGTGCGGACAGCTGCTGGACTTTGACTGAACAGGAGGCATGCGAGCAGAGTCCGATGTGCAGGCTGACCGAGAGGCGTGCAAGCTGTCCTCCAATGTGCAGGCTCACTGGGAAGCGTGTGAGTTGTCTGCTGCACAAGCTCACTGGGAAGTGAGCCATTTGACTTCCATGGTCGCCTGCCTTGCTCTCCATTAATGGCGCTCGTGCCGTTGTTTAATACGGGCGGCCTTATGGTTCGCCTTCGATTCCCCTCCCTCCCGCAGACCTCCACCAATGCCATGGCGCAGAATGGTCATCTGCCACTAGTCTTCAAGTTTGGTGAAGTCGACTCCGAGCCGGAGGAGATAGAAAATAAGGAGGAGTGGGGCCTCATCGACATGTCCTAGAACGAGCTGGCTGCAGCGGTTGCTGCCCTCGCTCCAGCTCCCATCCCCGAGCCCACGCCAGCAACCATCCCCGTAGCATTGTCGGGCTGGTCGCCGAGCACTATCTAAGAGCTGGAAGCCGCGGGCGTCAATGAAGTCTCCGCGGACCCGCGCGAGCTCATGTACATGCCAGCACCCGTGCCCGTGCGAGCCCCTCCACCCACCATGGCACCGCCCCCCGTGTGTTTGGCTGCACCCGCCGCGCCCATGGCCCTGCCCATGTGCGCCCCTCCACCCACCGCTGCGCCAGTCCCCTTGTGTTTGGTTGCACCCGCCGCGCCCGTGCCCGTGCGTGTGCCCCCCTCAGCAGCATGGGACACTGCCGTCGACCGCTACCTCTCAGCAGCGCTAGTTGTTGTCCTCCCGCACCCCGCCTGTCGATCATGCGACGACATGATGTTTGATTTACAAGTGAAGAACATTTTGTGCTACCTTGAAGACTTCAACAACGGCATCCCGGAGGACGACAACAACAATGGCGCGGCACGCCGCCTCCGCCGCCACTGGAAATAGTTTTTTGGGGTTTAATACTGTATCTTGAATTCTCGATCATATGAATATAAATTCGTAGTGTGACTGAATGAAAGATATGGTTTGAACGAACTTGCATTTTTCTCTCTTAATGTACAGACTTATCAAACGATTTTCTTTTGAAAAAACGTAAATGGTTTTTAAATATAAAACACTCATCGCAAACATTTTAGTTAGAACACCCATATGCAAACCGACAGCTTCCCTAGGAAGCCAAGGGAAAATGTGCCGAGCAGGATTTGTGCAACTCTTGATCGCAAAAGTTTTAGATAGAACACCCGTATGCAAAGTGAGAGCTATGGTCTCCCCCCTTTAGTCAAGGGAAAATTCGTAGTGCAGGATTTGTGCACCCCTTCAACGCAAACAGTTGTTTTGGATGACCCGTGTGCAACCATGTAGAAAGAATTGGGTAAGATTTGAATTTGTCATATTGGGTATGTTGCCATTTGTCAAACTGGGAAGATTGACATTTGTTTATCTAGTAGCATTGCCATTTGTCAACCTTGTAACACTGTGATTTGTCAAAATATGTAGCTAAAAATCACTAGCACTGTCTAATTTTTGCAACTAAAATCACTAGCACTGTTCATATGGACATCACTAGCAGGCGTGAGTTGATGGATGCAGATGCAAATGTACCATTGATTACATACAACAAGTCATCAAAACACAACGACAACGAGGATACATGTTGGATTATACATCATTTCCAACAAAACATTCTAGTAAACTAAAGTTTTTCTCACACAACAAATAAGAAAGCGATGAAATGAACTTCAGCTCAACCACTCGTCGGCGTTGAAAACGCTTGCTTTGAACCAGAATTGATTCTCTGGGAAAGGCCAACTACTGTCAATCTCGAGACCAACGCAGGACTGATCATCTAGGCTGAAGCGGCCTATTTCAATACCCATATTGTGATAGCCACGGTAGGGAAGCATAGCAATATCCGAGGTATATATACAATTGCTTCTCATAAATGGTAGTAACGTTGTGTCAACAGCAGCTGGATGGCCTTTCACCATCATTGGATAGTTTTGGCCAAGGAAGAGCGAGTTTTCTCCAAGACTATCAATATTGAACCAGGGAGAAGGTGTTGGTGCTAGCACACTAGTATCCATCCAGAATACCCTACAACGGCTGTTGGAACAGGTCCGGAGAGTGCGACCATGCAAGAGAACACTTGCTTCCTTAGTAACATCAGCAGTGCCCTGTATACAGACAAGAAGAGGTGATCCATCAGAATAAGTTGCCAGGCGCCACTGAGTATATGGGTCTTGCTTGTCCTCATGCTCGTGATCATCACCATCATCATCTCCCCCTTGGTTATAAAATTTTTCAAGTATAGTTGGTGGAATGTTCACGGGACCTTGGAAACACAAGAAGGTTAATTAGTATAGGGAAACTAGCTAGCTAACCCGCATGCATGTGGATGAAACAATTATAATTACGCTGGAAGACAAACGTACCGAAACCATAAGGATCCATGCAAAAACAGTGCCACGAGTGGTGGCAGCAAACACAAGACCCTCGTATTGAATTGCATCACAATACTCATCCGTGTACAAAAATTGATTTTTGGGTAATATCCATCGAGTCGTGGAAGCAAGGACGACAACAACCTTGTCAAAGATAGCAACAACTTCATAGTTCGTGTAATCCCAAGAGCGGTTGGGAACTCGACAAATTGATATCTTCCATAGACGACAGTCACCATGATCGTATTTGAATGTACGTAGAATGCCGGTGTGCTCAAGTTTAGGGCAGTCTAAGATTTTTAGAAGTATGAACCCGGTGACGAGTGTACACATTCACAAGTTCCCACTCGCAGTTGTACCCAATATAAACAACCCAATCTCCATTTGCGCCTGCCCAAGCCTTGCGCTCAAGCGATGGCATCTTAACATCACACGTATCATTATCAAGCGGCTTCAACTTGCACAAGGCAAGGATTCCGTCTTCCCCACGCCAGTGATCAGGGTCACAACGAAGACGATAGGGGAGATCAAACTGCTCCTAGACCCTTGGGTTGCTTGTGATGATGTTATTAGTTTAGTCGAGAATGGTCTTGTACGAACCTTCCATGCTAGCCGAGGTGATGACGTCGCACCGATCAATGAGTTCCTCCACCATGTCCTCTTTCAGATCGGGGAAACAATAACAGGGTCGTTTCCGGCCTATTTCCTCCACAGAGAAGACAATCGAACAATGGCAGAAGGAAGGGTGAAGGCAAATGGAGGGAGGAAGAGCGTGTGCAACAGCAGTTCCAAATCGAGAGGGAAAGGTGAAGAGGCGGTGGACGGTTGCCATGGTACAAGAAGAGGCTAGTGGGGAGCGAACGGTTGCCACAGAGCTCACACACTGACGACAAGGACGAGTGAACCACATGCCGTATATCGCACACACCTTGATCTGTCTGACCATTTCTTTTGTGTTGCCTAATCACAAACAGTTCATCCGAGTGAACCATATGCTGTATATCACACACACCTTCATCTGTACGCCCTTTTCTTTTGTGTTGCCTCATCGCAAACAGTTAATTGAACTGAACCGTATGCCCTACATCGCACACGCAACTAAAATCTGAACTGTGTTTGATGCATCTGTCATCACAAACGTTTTGCCCCTTTTTTGACGGTTTTTACACCACCGTTTGCGATTATTGCATCGCACACAATTTCGTCGAAGGGTCTCTGATAGTAGTGTCACGTTTGCAGCATCTTGCACTAGTGCGAGCTGTCAGCCTCTCCACGTACAGTCCTCTTCCGATGGAAGGCGTTCCTTGACCACATTGAAACGCCGTGCCGAGAGCACCAAGGCGGTGGACGACGGTGAGGCCTAAGATGGGAACGATCTGGAGTCCCTGGCAGAGGGGAGTACGAGGGACTAGTTCGGCTGCCGGGTGAGGCTGCCTTCGTCGGAGAATAACAAAAGGTGTTGGTGAGTATAGGTATGACCTGGCCACCATTGGGAGTAGAGTGGGGGTGGCAAGGCCTGCGCGATAG
Organism: Triticum urartu; assembly: GCF_003073215.2. Classification (NCBI taxonomy): domain Eukaryota; kingdom Viridiplantae; phylum Streptophyta; class Magnoliopsida; order Poales; family Poaceae; genus Triticum; species Triticum urartu. The sequence goes on along the minus strand of NC_053026.1, from coordinate 176,310,875 downwards.
CACAGCCGGACACGGGAGGCAGATGCAGGCGCTCCAGCCGCCGATGGTTTTGGCGGCTAGAGCAAGAGCAACTAGATCAGAGATTGAAGAAGCAGGATTGCCGTTGGATGTCAATCCAACGACTACAAATGTCGGAGTAATTTTTTGACTCTTTGTTTTAGACCATTATAAATCGTTTTGTTCACTAAATGGACAACACCTTGCGCATGCTTCGTATAGTGGACCAACAAAGTCAGCTTCGGAAATTTGGTGGAATGCAACCCATTTATTTAGGTTTTACAACCCATTTCATTTTGTTTGCCAATACATTTATTTCCTGGGCTTTGACTCAAAAAATAATCTATTTCTTGAGCTGGTTAAAAATAATAATAACCGATTTACTATATATGATAATTGTTTCTCGAAAAATACTACTTATGATAATTTATAGCGCATTTGATTATTTATTCGAATACACCTATTTACTGAGTTGGGTCAAAAATAATATTGAGTACATGCAGCGCATTTACCATTTCTGATAATTTACAAGCCATTTGATTTTAGAAGAAATGGATGTCGGTGTCAAAACCGGCATATCTCAGGTAGGTAGTCCTGAACTGTGCATCTGAGGATCGATGGTAACAGGAGACAAGGACACGATGTTTACCCAGGTTCGGGCCCTCTTGATAGAGGTAATACCCTACGTCATGCTTGATTGACTTTGATGAATATAGGGGTTACAAGAGTTGACCTGCCACGAGATCGCAATGGCTAAACCCTACTTGTCTAGCCTATATGATTATGATTGTCCCTTCGGACTAAACCCGCTGGTTTATATAGACATCGGAGGGGGCGAGGGTTGTACAGAGTCGATTTACAGAGAAAGGAATATTCATATCCGCACGCTAAGCTTGCCTTCCACACCAAGGAGAGTTCCATCCGGACACGAGGGAAGGCCTTCTATCTTGTATCTTCACGGGCCATCTGTCCGGCCCACATCACGTAGCCCAGACACCCGAGAACCCCATAATCCAGGACTCCCTCAGTAGCCCCTGAACCAATCTTCAATGCTGATGTGTCCGGCGCGCAGATTGTCTTCGACATTGCAAGGCGGGTTCCTCCTCCGAATTCTTCAAATTAGTTGATCGTCAGTACTATATCCGGCTCTGTACAACAGTCATACCTCTGAATTAGAATACAGATAAGTTCTGTCCTCCAAAGATTTCACTGGTGAGACGTTACGTCCGGCCATTCTATTATTTCAAACCATTTTTCGGCCTCCCGTTTCGCATTTCAAGACGCAATCACCGACGACACGTATTGTCAAAGTAGAGATTGTGCCCCTTATTATGGGAGTCTCATCAATACGGGTATGGGAAACCCAACCATGTCGTTCGCACGACCCCTTGAAATAGGAGAGCTTTAAGGCTCGTGGGGGACACATGGTATTTACTGCCATTATAAGGAGATAAGATTTCCCCTTTTTGCCCCACGCCTTCCCCTTCCTCAGACCATCAGCCCTCAAGCTCCAGCGCTCAAGCTTTGATCCACTCCGTTCCCAGAAAGTACTCCAGCCATGTCCGGATCCGGAGCGCAGGGCAAGTAGATGGCCTCATCCGTCATGGAGAAAAACATCAAGGAACTCCAGGAAGTGGGGTATCTAGCCAAGGAAATCGCCCACCGGCTTCCAGCCAAAAAGTTGATCATCCCCACTCCAAAGCCCAGCGAGAGGGTAGTGTTCATCCCTTATTTTCTTCACGGACTGGGGTTTCCCCTTCATCCTTTCGTCTGCGGCCTTATGTTCTACTACGGGTTAGATTTTCATGATCTAGCCCCAAATTCTTTCCTTAACATTTCGGCGTTCATCATCGTATGCAAGGCCTTCCTCCATGCCCTCCCACTTCAGCCTATGGCTCAAGGTATTCAATGTGAAGCCAAAAGTGGTGGACGCCAGCACGCGGATTGCATTGGTGCTATGGTGAGCAAACTACCCAATCTCACTTGGCCCAAGGGCACCTCCGTGGAGACCGTGAAGGGATGGCAGCAGGGGTGGTTCTATGTCACAGAGCCCCGTGACTCCACATGGGCTGCTCCCACGGAGTTCAAGTCCGGGCCCCCAATGCGGCTGACATCCTGTCTCAACAAGGGCCTGGACTAGGTGCCGTCTGATGAGGTAACGATGCTGGAGAAGTGCATCAGGAGCATGGTAGATAAAAATACCAGCCTCGCCAGCGTGATACAAGTGATGCTCTTCTGCCAGATACTTCCCTGTCAGGCTCGTCAAGAGCCCATGTGGAAGTTCGACCCGGCCGGTCCCCGGACCCTATAGTGGTTCTTTGACACGAAGCACGAAGACATGTGGAAGCTTCTCTTCAAGAACTAGAAGTCATGGCCGGAGACAACCGAAGACCTCGGCTATGACAGCACCCACGCTGCGACCCCCTAACTTCTTTGGTGACATTACTTTGCGAGCCCAAGGAGCACACTAAACTCTCCATTTTCTTTTGGAGGGCTGGACCAAGAAAGCGGACACAGATTCACTATCCGGCTCCGCTGCCCGAAGACGAAGCTATTCCTTTGTTGACGAGGATGCTAGTCCCGGCGCCGTACCAAGCGCCGGAAAAGAAGGGCAAGGAGAAGGGCAAGGAGGCCAAGAGTGGCCTCCGTCGTAAAGGTGCCTCAGACATAGTGTCCGAAGGCACCGAAACTCTCTCCTCCCCTGATAAAGAGGGAGAGGAGGAGGAAGAGAGTGATCTCCCACCCAAGGGGGAGAAGAAGAAGAGGGAAGCTTCCGCCGATCCAGAGCGTAAGTGTCCAAGAAAGGGAGGACCTCCCTTACGGATGACTCCGAGTCGGACGCCGATGAGTGGCGCCCAGGCCGGATCGTAAGTACTCACATGTATATATATTTGTCTGGATTTTCTAGCTTATAGTTGTAATGCATTTAAATTGTATGCTACAGTGCGGTTAAGGTCCTTCCCCAGCGATCCTCCTCTTCCAGGAATTCGCTGGGTCCGAACATGATGGAGAGCGATTCGCCTCCACCAGCTTCCTCCCCCACTGTCGCGGATAACACCGAGGTGTCGTACCAAAGGACCCTTCCGGAACAGGGAGAGGTGCCGGAGGCTGCCAAGAACATGGGGGAACCGACCCCCATGGAGACAAGAGACGGGGGCCATGTCCAGTTTGGCCCCCAACGAAATGTCATTCCGGAAACCCACACGGTTTCGGAGTCAGAGGAGCAACCCTCTTTGTGAGAAGGGGTGCGCCTACTATACTAGTGACCTCTGTCAATGCGGAGGTGCCGGACACTTTGGTGAGAGCGCTTCAAAGTGCCACCATTGTGGAAGAACATCATACCCTTATGGGTATGGTGATTGAAAAGGTTCAGTCTGCAAAAAGTGGACTGGGCGAAGCCTACACCAGCCTTTTAAGAGGCTTTGAGGTATGTGCCTTACAGTATCTTTTAACTGTATAGAAAGAATGCATGTGTATAGAACTATATATAGTAGCCCCTGAGACTCTGTTTGGTGTTCGGGAAGAAAACCGAATAGAGGATATAATAACTCATGCAGGAGACTAATGCACCTGTCTATTTGAACAAGCAGGCTGCAAAGCAGGCGTCAGCTGCTCATGCCACCGAAGCATCCGAGCTAAGGCAGAAGCTAGAAGAAACGCAAGGTATGTAATACCGAAGTACGACTGCAATGATGCCAGCTATGATGTAGCATCTCAATGAGTTTCATAATTATGTTTGCAGCTGACACGTCTGACGTCGAGGCCCTCAAGAGTGCGCTGGCCAAGGCCAAGAAGGAGGCAGAGGAGGAACGAGCCTCCCGCCTTAAACATGAATCGCGGGTGGAGGAAGTCCAGCAAGAGCTCAAGGACGCCATAGGCAAATGCGAGTCCTTAGAGCGCAAGAGTTCGGAGCAAAATTCTGAACTTGCCGAGGCACTCCAATGTGCACAAGAAGCCCGGGCCGAAGCCCAAAGCGCTGTCCGGGAGATCCAGGAGGCAAGGCAAATTGCGGTGGGTAAGGCCTTTAACATGCAAAGGAAATTTGTGAAGAAAAGGTACATCTTTCTAACCCGGATCTGGAGTTCTCCACGAGTGTTTGCGGACCTGCCCCGGAGTGTTGCTAATGCCATGGAGTTCTTCCGAGACGAAGAGGGGAGCTCAACGGAGAAGCTGTTTTGGTCACAGTACCTTACGCCAGAGCATCTTGTGCCCCTCAACGAGCAGCTGAAGCAATGGACAGAATTGCACAGGGTGGCTGAATTGGCCATGAGGGATTTGATAATCCGTCTTTGGCCCACCGAACCCATGCCTAGTCGCTACTTCGGTCTCGTCAAGCGGCTGGTCAGTTCCTGCCCTCGTCTTGATGCCGTGAAGCGGTCAGTCTTTATTGAAGGTGCGCGGATGGCCTTCGCCCGCGTCAAGGTGCAATGGGTGAAGATGGATGCCGTCAAGCTTGCAACCGAGGGACCGCCCACTTGAAAAGAGCATCGCACGCCGGAGCGGTACTTTGATGATGTCCTGATAGGATCCCGCATTGTAGAGGGCCAATGTTCGAAGGACATCATTTGGAATGAATGTATTTATGTTGTCCAATCCTGTATCATAAGACAAGGCTTATGTATGATATATTGCTTATTTTACTTTAAAATATCTCCTCCTATGCGGTTGTTTATGATATTTGAGAGTTGGCCAGTCGTCGGCTTCAGCCCCCACGTAGGTAGTACGTGGGTGTTCGGGATAACACTTAAAACACACTTGACCTAACGTACTGGTCCGTGAAGGAGGTGTTAGTGTAGCGAACCAGGCAATCGGACTATGCGGCTTTATCGCCCTCACTTAGCCATAGGAGTTTTATAGTGGGAGGGCAGGCGCAACCCCTAGTATTGTTCGATTATCCGAACTCAGGTACTGTGAATGCCCGGCCGGGTGGAGGCCAGCCTATCACATAATGCAGAAAAAATCGCTAAAGATTTATACTTAGTCACCGAATAGCTGACCAGCTCTCGCCGCATCATGACAGTCAGTTTTCGGCTTTTTCTACTGAGGTGTTTGTCTGGGTGAACCAGAAACACAATCGCAGTAGTTCTCCCTTTACTACCCTGGCCGATCATACGGAATGTAAGGTAGCAAGCACAGCAGCCGGGCAACCCAACTATTGACCAACGACATGATTCAGAGCCAATGCTTATAATTCTATATTCGGGATGCCGAATTGCACTTGTGAAAGTGTTCGGACTTTGTTTTAATATTTAAAAGATGTACGCGGTTTAATAAAGCCCCTGGCAATTTAGGCCATACCAAGGTGTACATGATAATCAGACAAAAACAGGGAAACATATGTTAAGCGATAAGCCAACGCCGTGTAGGTTTGGGCTAAAAACTTTTTCCATTGTAGTCTGATTGATACAAATAGTTCAATAAGCAACAAGGCTATTTTACATGCCGAACACAAGGGGAAGCCGTGCGTGCATCCTGAACGCGGACGGGGTGATCTTTAAGGATCCTTTAGGTACTCTGGTACGTGTCTATGCGGCTTTTCTCCTTGGTGAATTGTCCTTCGAGAGGATCATCAACTAGTGTTTTCATAATAGGCCACGAAAAGAGGCCTTGGTACCGTTGAAAGGGTGATGTGGTTTAAAGGAACCTGAAAGAAAAATAAAATAAAATAAGAAGAGGAATGTGAGTTTCCTGGTAGTGTCTGGTCGTATTGCAGGCATTGTCCTTATTGTGCCTCCATCCTTTCCCATGGTATTTTTAGCGTGTAATTATGTACGCGTGGCACATATTCCACAATTCGGTAGGGGATGAGATGAGGCCGAATTGCTAATAGAGCTCCTAACGAGCTGGGCTGTCGTACAATGGGGTAGTCCAGACTCGTTTGATAGTGTCCGAGGACTTGGCCGCGGACGTAATAGCTGGCTTGATTAGGCCACCCTGTACTTCCGCTGCCAGGGCCGCGGTGTGCTCCTCAGTGCGGAGGGAGCGTTCCATGTTTCCATTTACTGTTATAACACCGTGTGGTCCGGGCATCTTGAGTTTGAGATAGGCGTAGTGTGGGACTGCATTAAAATGAGCGAACGGGGTTCGTTCGAGCAGTGCGTGGTAGCCACTGCGAAAGGGGACGATATCGAAGATCAAGTCTTCACTGCGGAAGTTGTCCAGCGAGCTCGTGCAGTGGGCCTCTACACCGGGTATCACTCCTTTGAAGGTGGTTTTAGTGGGCTTGATTCTTGACAGATCAATACCCATCTTGCGGACTATGTCCTGATAGAGCAGGTTAAGGCTGGTACCGCCGTCCATGAGGACTCGCGTAAGGTGGAATCCATCGATGATTGGATCGAGGACTAATGCGGCCGAACCTCTGTGACGGATACTGGTCGGATGGTGCCTGCGATCGAAGGTGATCGGACAGGCCGACCATGGGTCGAATTTTTGGGCGACTGGCTCTATCGCATAGACGTCCCTTAGCGCGCGCTTGCGCTTTTGGGGATATGGGTGACGTATATCATGTTAACCGTTTTGACTTCGAGGGGAAATTTCTTCTGACCCTCTGTGTTCGGTGCGCAAGGTTCCTCATCATCATCCTCACTGGGCGACCCTTTCTCCTTATGTTTGGCATTTAACTTGCTGGCTTGTTTGAAGACCCAACAACTTCTGTTGGTATGGTTGGCAGGCTTCTTTTGATGGCGTGTAGATCATCACCGCAAGCCATGTGAATGTGGAGAAGAAAATCTTCAATCCATTATGCGGGATCTGTTGTGCCGTCGTATGATTCGATGTTCACGGGTTTAAACGCTTCAGGGAACTTGTGCTCCATTACCTCATCGGTGAAGCATAGGGGGTGTGCGGCGCCTCTATATCGGGCCATGTCACGACGCAGTTCGGATGGAGTCCGTATGCGGTTTTCAGCCCCGGGTTGGTTGTTTTTATCGCACCAGGATTGATAGCCTGCCTCTCGCGCCAGAGAACGCCCCCGTGATCCGTAGATTGACCTGGTCTGACCTGCCCTATTTTCCAGGTCTTATCGTAGGTTGTATGTGTATCCCCGAGCTGTTGTTTCTCTGCTTTTACGGCAAGGTGGTGCGGGCTGGTGTTCGGCTTGAGTTGCCACTCTGTCCTGGCCACGTTGTGGTCTATCGGGCCCATCAGCCATATTACGCACGGGTGGTATGGGCTCCAATGCCTCATCGTCGAATTGGAGTAGTAGCCTACGCTTTGGGTAACTCTTTGCTGGGCGTTCAAGGCCGCATTCTTCGTCTGCCAGGACATTAGTCCATCTATCGTTGAGCAGATCTTGGCCGGCTTGAAGCTTCTGCTGTTTCTTTTTTAGGCTTCTAGCCGTGGCTATTAGCCGGCGATTGATGTGCTCTTGTTCGAGGGGTTCCTCTGGCACGATAAAATCTTCGTCGCTGGGACTTACGTCGTCCTCGGAGAGTGGCAGATAGTTGTTGTCCTCCGAGTCATTGTTCCCTGTTTGTTCGTCATGGTCAACTTGTCCATCCTCCCGACCATCCTATTCGACGGGGTTTTCTTGGTCTTCGGTGTTCTCCGGAGTATCATTGTCTTCGGTGCCGGTATTGTTGTTCTTGCCGCCACACAATTTAGAGCGGCGCCGCTGAGGTCAATGTTTCGGCGGTATCTCAGGAGGTTCATCCTCAACTGGGTCTTTCTCATCATCGTCGTCGCCGTTTTTAGGTGTATCCACCATACATACGTCATACGAGGAGGTGGTTGTCCAATGTCCGGTGACCGGCGGGTTTTGGGCCTGCTCCTCTCCGGCATTGTCTTCCGTTCCGTCGATGTCTTGGAGGCGTAATCAAGCATGTCAGTTAGGTCCTCGACAGTGGCTATGAAGTAGGTGGTGGGTGGGAAGTAAAATTCCCTATTTCCACCCCCTAGACCATTCGGGGCGTGATTCAGAAGCGGTTCCTCTATGATGATGAGGGATCGCATTAGGTCCAAAGACTCATTTAAGAGCAGGGTTTGGACATGGTCGGAAGTTTCTGGGCCGAGCTCGCATGACGCGGGCCTCTAGGGTTCGGAAGTAGTATCCAGAGAAGAGTCCGGCCATGCAATGATTGCCGGAGACGCTATTCTTTCGGTGTTGAGCTCTAAGGCCACAGAGAGTCCGATGGGCTCTAGACTCCCGTCTTCGGACCTGATAACACGCTCCGAATCTAAGGCCAGAGCAGTGGTTGAGGCCACGAACCCTTGGAAGATCAAGTCTCCTCGGATATCAGCGACATAGTTCAGGTTTCCAAAACTGATCTGGTGACCAGGGGCATAACTGTTGATCTGCTCCGGTTGGCCAACCGAGTTGGTCCGTAGTGCGAAGCCGTCGAATACAAAGATCTGGTCAGGGAGAAAAATCTCCTTCGCGGTAGCATTGTTGTAGATGATTGATAGAGCCATTGAGCCTTTCGATGACGACACAGTGGAACTCTCAATGAAAGCACCAATGTCGGTGTCAAAACTGGCACATCTCGGGTAGGGGTCCCGAACTGTGCGTCTAAGGATGGATGGTAACAGGAGACAGGGACACGATGTTTACCTAGGTTCGGGCCCTCCTGATAGAGGTAATACCCTACGTCCTGCTTGATTGACTTTGATGAATATAGGGGTTACAAGAGTTGATCTACCACGAGATCGCAATGGCTAAACCCTAACTTTCTAGCCTATATGATTATGATTGTCCCTTCGAACTAAACCCTCCAGTTTATATAGACACCAGAGGGGGCGAGGGTTGTACAGAGTCGGTTTACAGAGAAAGGAATATTCATATCCGCACGCTAAGCTTGCCTTCCATGCCAAGGAGAGTCCCATCCGGACACGACGGAAGGCCTTCTATCTTGTATCTTCACGGCCCATCTGTCCGGCCCACATCACGTAGCCCAGACACCCGAGGACCCCATAATCCAGGACTCCCTCAATGGACCCATTTTATGAGATGTTCCAAGAGTTGAAATCATTATTTCAGACTCATGTCCATGTCTAGAGGTATGAGACCCCTGACAAGTACTTTGCCTACAAGATGGAGGAGAATAGCTCAGCTAGTGAGCATGTGCTCAGAATGTCCGGGTACTACAATCGCTTGAATCCAGTGGGAGTTAATCTTCGAGATAAGATAGTGATTGACAGAGTTCTCTAGTCACTATCACCAAGTTACTAGAACTTCATGATGAACTATAATATGCAAGGGATGACGAAAACGATCCCCAAGCTCTCCGCGATGCTGAAATCGGCGAAGGTTGAAATCAAGAAATAGCATCAAGTGTTGATGGTTCACAAGACCACTAGTTTCAAGAAAAAGGGCAAGGGAAAGAAAGGGAACTTAAAGAAGAATGGCAAGCAAGTTGCCACTCTCGTGAAGAAGCCCAAAGCTAGACCTAAGCCTGAAACTGAGTGCTTCTACTGCAAAGGGAATGGTCACTGGAAGCGGAATTGCCCCAAATACTTGGTGGATAAGAAGGATGGCAAAGTGAATAAAGGTATATTTGATATACATGTTATTGATGTGTACTTTACTAGTGTTCATAGTAGCCCCTGGGTATTTGATACTGGTTCAATTGCTAAGATTAATAACTTGAAACAAGGAGCTACAAAATTAACAGAGACTAGTTGAGGGAGAAGTAACGATGTGTGTTGGAAGAGATTCCAAGGTTGATAAGATCACCATCGCATACTTCCTCTACCTTCGGGATTAGTATTGAACCTAAAATAAATGTTATTTGGTGTTTGCGTTAAGCATGAATATGATTAGACCATGTTTATTGCAATACGGTTATTCATTTAAGTCAAAGAATAATTGTTAGTCTATTTACATGAATAAAACCTTCTGTGGTCATACACCCAAGGTGAATGGTTTATCGAATATCGATCGTAGTGATACACATATTCATAATATTGATGCCAAAAGATGGAAAGTTGATAATGATAGTGCAACATACTAGTGGCACTGCCGTTTAGGTCATATTGGTGTAAAACGCATGAAGAAACTCCATGTGGATGGAATTTTGGAATGACTTGATTATGAATCATTTGATGCTTGCAAACCAAGCCTCATGGGCAAAGATGACTAAGACTCCGTTCTCCGGAATAATGGAGCGAGCCACTGACTTCTTGGAAATAATACATATCGATGTATGCGTTCTAATGAGTGTTGAGGCTCGCTGTGGGTATCATTATTTTCTGACCTTCACAGATGATTTGAGCATAGATGGGTATATCTACTTGATGAAACACAAGTCTGAAACATTTGAAAAGTTTAAAGAATTTCAGAGTGAAGTAGAGAATCATCGTAACAAGGAAATAAAGTTTCTACGATCTGATCACGGAGGTGAATATTTGAGTTATGAGTTTGGCCTTCATTTAAAACAATGTGGAATAGTTTCACAACTCACGCCACCTGGAACACCACAGCGTAATGGTGTGTCCGAACATTGTAACCATACTTTATTAGATATGGTGCGATCTATGATGTCTCTTACCGATTTACCACTATCATTTTGGGTTATGCATTAGAGACAGCTGCATTCACGTTAAATAGGGCACCGTCTAAATCCGTTGAGATGACGCGGTATGAACTATGGTTTGGCAAGAAACCTAAAATGTCGTTTCTTAAAGTTTGGGGTTGCGATGCTTATGTGAAAAAGCTTCAGCCTAATAAGCTCGAACTCAAATTGGAGAAGTGCGTCTTCATAGGATACCCAAAAGAAACTGTTGGGTACACCTTGTATCACAAATCCGAAGGTAAGATATGTGTTGCTAAGAATGGATTCTTTCTAGAGAAGGAGTTTCTCTCGAATGAAGTGAGTGGGAGGAAAGTAGAACTTGATGAGGTAACTATACCTTCTCTTGAATTAGATAGCAGCTCATCATAAAAAATTGTTCCTGTGATGCCTACACCAACTAGAGAGGAAGAAGCTAATGATAATGATCATGAAACTTCAGATCAAGTTACTACCGAATCTCGTAGGTCAACGACATCACGATCCGAACCAAAGTGGTACGGTAATCCTATTCTGGAAGTCATGTTACTAGACCATGACGAACCTATGAACTATGAGGAAGCAATGATGAGCCCAGATTCTGATAAATGGCTCGAGGCCAAGAAATCTGAGATAGGATCCATGTATGAGAACAAAGTGTGTACTTTGGTGGACTTGCCTGATGATCGGCAAGCCATTGTAATAAATGGATCTTCAAGAGGAAGATGGACGCTGATGGTAGTGTTACTATCTACAAAGCTCGACTTTTATCAAAAGGTTTTCGACAAGTTCAAGGTGTTGACTATGATGAGATTTTCTCACTCGTGGCGATGCTTAAGTCTATCCGAATCACGTTAGCAATTGCCACATTTTATGAAATCTGGCAAATGGATGTCAAAGTTGCATTCCTTAATGGATTTCTTCAACAAGAGTTGTATATGATGCAACCAAAAGGTTTTGTCGATCCTAAAGGTGATAACAAAGTATGCAAACTCCATCGATCCATCTATGGACTGGTGCAAGCATCTCAGAATTGGAATATATGCTTTGATAAGGTGATCAAAGCATATGGTTTTATACAGACTTATGGTGAAGCCTGTATTTACAAGTAAGTGAGTGGGAGCTCTATAGCATTTCTGATACTATATGTGGATGACATATTGTTGAATGGAAATGATATAGAATTTCTGGATAGCATAAAAGGATACTTGAATAAGAATTTTTCAATGAAAGACCTTGGTGAAGCTACTTATATATTGGGCATCAAGATCTATAGGGATAGATCAAGACACGTAATAAGACTTTCGCAAAGCACATACCTTGACAAGATTTTGAAGAAGTTCAAAATGGATCAGTCAAAGAAAGGGTTTTTGCCTGTGTTGGAAGGTGTGAAGTTGAGTAAGACTCAAAGCCCGACCACGGTAGAAGATAGAGAGAGAATGAAAGTCATTCCCTATGCGTCAGCCATAGGTTCTATAAAGTATGCCATGCTATGTACCAGACCTATTGTACACCTTAGCATGAGTTTGGCAAGGGAGTACAATAGTGATCTAGGAGTAGATCACTCGACAACAGTTAAAATTATCCTTAGAGGACTAAGGAAATATTTCTCGGTTATGGAGGTGATAAAGAGTTCATCGTAAAGAGTTACGTCGATGCAAGATTTGACACCAATCTGGATGACTCTAAGTCTCAACCTGGATACATATTGTAAGTGGGAGCATTTAGCTGGAGTAGCTCCGTGCAGAGCATTGTAGACATAGAAATTTGCAAAATAAATACAGATTTGAATGTGGCAGACCCGTTGACTAAACCTCTCTCACAAGCAAAACATGATCACACCTTAGTACTCTTTGGGTGTTAATCACATGGCGATGTGAACTAGATTACTGACTCTAGTAAACCCTTTGGGTGTTGGTCACATGGTGATGTTCCAAGAAATTAAAAAATTAAGATATTGAGATACGAATATTATTAAAAAATTAAGTTGGGCTTGGTAATCTTATTATATAAAAAATGAACTGGGTTGTGCATTTTATTTTATTAAAAGAAAGATAGGCTAGGTTGCGCTTATTTTAGGATACCGTGTACAACTGTCGGCCCAGTTGCATTGCCGATGTTCAAAAAAAGGCATGTGTAGTACAGTAGAACTTTACATGGCTACTCAGCCCACATTCAACGACACTGGAAAGGCCCAAACAAGGTTTCTCTACAAGTTTTTGAAGTCACTGAGCTCAATTAATAACTTAAGAAAAAAGTTAGAGTACAGTGTAACCTAATTAAAAGTTGTCATGAGCGAACAAATAATTCAACGTGTCCCACTTGTGTGTGTGAGAGAGAGAGAGACCCATCAGCCGATGCTCGTAAATACATCTTTCAACCATATGCATTGCTGATGCTCAGTAAAAACTTATATAGTTGACACAATCATATAGAACATCATAGCACACTGAACTTGCATACAAAAATTTCACATAGGCGGCACAATCAGGGTGGAAGCAGTGGATCGCTATGGGTAGGGCTATGTTGAAACCAATGAACTCATACATAACGGTTCATCGTCTTTATCAATGATAGGGAAATATCTTGAATGTTGAGCAAAGAAAATAGACAGACAACACAATAAGTTCTGCTAGCACATTAAGTTGACGCACAACCCTTTCTTAAAAAAGTTCAGGTACAAAAATAGAATAGGTCACAATCAAATGTACTGCCACATCAGTGCTTCACACCGATAGCTCGGTTTTAACTAGTATCTGGCAAGATTCAGTTGTTACCTCAAATTAGAGCACATCTAGGCAGCCAGCCCTGCCTCTTCTCCCAAAGAAGCAGTGGCCTCCGCCGCGCGACGGAGTAGGCCCTGTGCCATCCATCGTTCCGAGGAACATGAGGAAAGTCTGACGTTGATGCTTGTAATGGACGCCGTCGATGGACCTTGGCACCAGCGGCAGCGGGAGGACTTCGATTGATGGATTGACCACTTCTTCGACATGCACGAACACTCGATACAAGTACATCCCTAATGTGGTCTGCGATGGCCTTGGTGGCGACGAATAGTACAACCCCGGTTCCTAAACTGGTATCTCAACACCAATCACCTTCGGTATGGTGGATGGCTTCTTCATCCAAGACATAACCGTCAGAGCCCAGCTGTCTGGAGGAATAAACATACTTACAAGCTCACCTCCAAGGTTGTTGATAATCTCATTCATGGACTCGCTGTTTCAAGCACGTCGAGGCATGCTGAGGGAGTCCTGGATTAGGGGGTCTCCGGACAGACGGACTATATCCTTTGGCCGGACTGTTGGACTGTGAAGATACACGATTGAAGACTTCGTCCCGTGTCCGGATGGGACTCTCCTTGGCGTGGAAGGCAAGCTAGGCAATACAGATATGTAGATCTCCTCCCTTGTAACCGACTCTGTGTAACCCTAGCCCCCAACGGTGTCTATATAAACCGGAGGGTTTAGTCCATAGGACAACATACAATCATACCATAGGCTAGCTTCTAGGGTTTAGCCTCTACGATCTCGTGGTAGATCAACTCTTGTAATACTCATATCATCAAGAACAATCAAGCGGGACATAGGGTATTACCTCCATCAAGAGGGCCCGAACCTGGGTAAACATTGTGTCCCCTGCCTCCTATTACCATCCGCCTTAGACGCACAGTTTGGGACTCCCTACCCGAGATCCGCCGGTTTTGACACCGACATTGGTGCTTTCATTGAGAGTTCCACTGTGTCGTCACCATAAGGCTTGATGGCTCTCTCGATCATCAGTAGCGATGCGGTCCAGGGTGAGGTTTTCCTCCCCGGATAGATCTTTGTATTCGGCGGCTTCGCACTGCGGGCCAATTCGCTTGGCCATCTGGAGCAGATCGAGAGCTACGTCCCTGGCCATCAGGTAAGATTCGGAAATTTAAACTACACTGCCGACATCCGCGGAGACTTGATCTTTGACGGATTCGAGCCTGTGTCAGGTGCGCTGCACAGTCACGATGAGCACGACGTAACTCTGCTGTCGGACAGTGTTCGGGAGATCGCATCTACAACTACTTCGGCCGTCAATCTTGAGCAAATCGCGCAATCTGAGAGCGGAGGGATAGACCCTGCCATGGAGGCCACACTCTCAGTGGCGATAGAGCCGGATACTGACTTCACCTCTTACAAGAGCTGTGTTGCCGAACTACTGGATTCACCTCCGGCCACGGATTCCGAGCCGCTTACATCCATGCCCGTCGAATCCGACTGGGCACCGATCATGTAGTTCACCTCCGCGGATATCTTTAAGCACTCGCCCATCGGCGATGTGCTAAATTCATTGAGGTCCCTCTCCCTATTAGGAGAACCTTGGCCGAACTATGTCCGGCTAAAATGGGATGCGGACGACGAAGAAATTCGCTGCCCACCCACCACCCACTTAGTAGCCACTGTCGACGATTTAACTGACATGCTCGACTTCGACTCCGAAGACATCGACGGTATGGACGACGATGCAGGAGACGAGCAGGAACCACCGCCCACAGGGCGCTGGACCGCTACCTCATCATACGACATATATATGGTAGACACCCCTAAAGAAGGCAATGGCGACGAGACAGTGGAGGATGACCCCTTCAAGAAGCAACCCAAGCGCCGACGTCAGTGGCGCCGCTCTAAGTCCTGCCACAGCAAAAGTAGTGATACCGGCACAGGAGATAGTAACACTCCGGATAGTGCCGAAGACAACCACAATCCCCCCAGCACGATATAGAGCCAGAGGATGAACAAGCCAGCCCTCCAGAGCAGGCAGCAGATGGAGAACCAGAGGAGGACAATTACATGCCTCTCTCCGAAGATGAGGCGAGCCTCGGCGATGAAGAATTTATCGTGCCTGAGGACCCCGTCGAACAGGAGCGCTTCAAGCGCCGGCTTATGGCCACAGCAAATAGCCTGAAGAAAAAGCAACAACAGCTTCAAGCAGACCAAGACTTGCTAGCAGACAGATGGACCAAAGTCCTTGCGGCCGAGGAATACGAACTCGAGCGCCCCTCTAAGAGTTACCCAAAATGCAGGTTGCTACCTCACCTCGAGGAGGAAGCATTAAAACCTCATGCACTAGTGTACGATGCGGCTGACCGGCCACTGTGTGGCCGAGCTAAAGAGGCCTTCCAGCCTGAAGTTCAGCCTGCACCCCGCCGCCACTCAATCCAAAATACCAAGGCTCGGGGCAACACACAGGACCTGTGAGACGTATTGGACAGTAAGGAAAAAAACTTGCAAGGTCAGTATACGGGTCACGGGCACGCGCTCCAACACGGGACGATGATCGTCGCGCTGGATAGGCCAAAAGAAAATCCGGCTAGGCCGAATATAGCAGACAAGACTCATATGAACTGCATTAGGATATAGCCCGGCATAGAGGCGCCGCACACCCCCTATGCTTCACTGATGAAGTTATGGATCACGAATTCCCAGAGGGTTTCAAACCCGTAAATATCGAATCATATGATGGTACAACAGATCCCGCGTTATGGATTGAGGATTTCCTCCTTCACATCCACATGGCTCGCGGTGATGATCTACACGCCATCAAGTACCTCCCACTAAAACTCAAAGGACCAGCTCGGCATTGGATGAATAGCTTGCCAGCAGACTCCGTCGGCAGTTGGGAGGATCTGGAAGACGCATTCCTTGACAACTTCCAGGGTACTGATGTGCGACCACCGGATGCTGATCACTGGAGCCATATAACTCAGCAGCCAGGGGAATCGGCCAGAAAATTCTGGACTCGGTTCCTGACCAAGAAAAACCAAATTGTCGACTGTCCGAACGCAGAGGCCCTCACGGCATTCAAGCACAACATCCGTGACGAGTGGCTTGCGCGCCACCTTGGCCAGGAGAAGCCGAAGTCTGTGGCAGCCCTCACGACACTCGTGACCCGCTTTTGCACAGGCGAGGATAGCTGGCTGGCTCGCAGCAATAACACATCGAGGAATCCGGGCACTTCGGATACCAAATATGCCAACGGCAGACAACGTCGCAACAGACCAAAGCACCGCAATAAAGGCGATAACACCGAGGATACGACAGTCAATGCCGGATTCAGGGGCTCTAGATCCGGTCAGCGGAAAAAGCCATTTAAAAGAAGTACCCCGGCTCCGTCTAGTTTGGATCGCATACTGGATCTCTCATGTCAAATCCACGGCACCCCCGACAAGCCAGCCAATCACACAAATAGAGAATGCTGGGTGTTCAAGCAGGCCGGCAAGTTAAATGCCGAAAACAAGGACAAGGGGCTACGTAGTGATGACGAGGAGGAGCCCCGGCCGCCGAACACGGGAGGACATAAGGGGTTCCCTCCACAAGTGAAGACGGTGAACATGATATACGCAACCCACATTCCCAAGACGGAGCGGAAGCGTGCACTAAGGGACATCTATGCAATGGAGCCTGTCGCCGCAAAGTTCAACCCATGGTCTGCTTGCCCGATCACCTTTGATCGCAGGGATCACCCCACTAGTATCCGTCATGGCGGATCCGCTGCACTGGTCCTAGACCCCATCATCGATGGATTTCATCTTACTCGTGTCCTTATGGATGGCTGCAGCAGCCTGAGCCAGCTCTATCAGGATACAGTGCGCAAAATGGGTATCGTTCCCTTGAGGATCAAACCCACCAAAATCACCTTTAAGGGCGTCATCCCAGGTGTAGAGGCCCATTGCACGGGCTCAATCACACTTGAAGTAATCTTTGGATCACTGGACAACTTCCGAAGCGAGGAGTTAATCTTCGACACCGTCCCGTTTCGCAGTGGCTATCATGCACTGCTCGGACGAACTGCATTTGCAAAATTCAATGGAGTACCGCATTACACATACCTCAAGCTCAATATGCCAGGACCTTGGGGGGTCATAACAGTGAATGGAAACATAGAACGCTCGCTCCGCACGGAAGATCACACTGCGGCCCTCGCAGCAGAAGCACAAAGCAGCCTTTCAAAGCAAACCACTAATTCGGCGATACAGCCCCCGAACACCTTCAAGCATGTCCAGAGTAAACTGCAATGGGATCGCCTGGCACATTCAGAGCTAGCCTAGCAATTCGGCCCCCGTCCCAGTCCTAGTCAAGTGACGGAATCCGTGCCGCGCGTACATAATTATGCACTGAAAATACCATGGACATAGGCAGGGGCATGATCAGGGCACGCCCCGCAATGCGGCTTAACCGCCCTAGGGGCTGTATATCTTTATCATTTCTTTTCTCTTTCAGGACCTAACTCTCTGGAAGCCCTTTCCAGCAGTATGATTGTTGGACACATTACGGGAAGGAACAACCAAGGCGACAAGAAGCCGGGACATACACGGGAACCCCCAGGTGGTCTCTAATAATAATACCCGCTTTATACTATCCATACACAGCTTGCCCTTGGATAGGACATTTCGAATAGTCATACTTTCTACTTATTGCACTACCTGTACCAGTACGCTTCGACGTATTATTTAAATAACAATGCATAACATTAGTATATTATTGCATTATTCATTCTTTTTCCCTTATGTCCATTTATGACAATCTGAACCCATAAATTCGGGTACGGTCAGTAAGCCAGGGGCTTTCGTTTACCTCACAATACGGCGCGAGAAGTCCAAACACTTTCGGCAGTGCGGCACCCCGAACTTATAGCATTATATGCATCAGCTCCGAATCATGTCTTGGGTCAATAGTTGGGTTTGCCCGGCTCCCATGCTTTGGTACCTTACGTTCCGCTATATCGGCTAAGGTAGCGGTGGGAGAACTACTGCGATTGTGTCCCGGTTCTTCCGGACGTGCACCTCAGTAGAGAAATCCGAAAACTGACTGTCATGATAAGGCGAGAGACTGGTCGCTCTTCGAGAGGTCTCAAGTCCCTAAAGACTTTTTCCGCTTCGGGCGGGGAGTCGGCCTTGTCCGGCTTAGGCGTGTATAGCGCCCCAAATTCGGCCTTCTGAATACCAAGGGCTTCGCCAAAATTTAAAATTGTAGACTTCTATGGCTAAGTGAGAGTGATAAAGCATTATAGTCTGATTGCCTGGTTCGTTGCACTGAACACCTCCCTTGAAGGACCCAAAATTGGGGTAAAGAGTGCTCAGGTTATCCCGAACACCCCAGTACTAGTTACATGGGGGCAGAAGCCGATGACTGGCCAACTCTCAGATTTTATAAATGGCCGCACAGAAGGTAATATTTTAAATTAAAAAGCATCGCATGGCGCAAATGAACTCGTTTCATATTACAGGATCACATGAGCATGTTCATTCAAAAATTACATCATTGGCACACTCATCCGCCACAAGGCGGGAACCCTTCAGGACACTCTCATAGTACATCTCGGGGAAGCGATGCTGCTTGCCCTCCGGCGGCCCCTCCTTCACCAGTTTCACGGCGTCCAGCTTCGCCCAATGCACCTTCGCCCGGGCAAAAGCCCAGTACGCACCCTCGATGTAGACGGACCACTTTATAACTTCAAACCGTGGGCAGGCATCCACCAGCCGCCTCACCAAACCGAAGTAGCTGCCGGGCAGGGGCTCGCCAGGACACATTCGGACTATAAGGCCCCTCATGGCTTGTTCGGACGCCTTTTGAAGCTCGACCAACTGCTTCAGCTGGTCGCTCAAGGGCACGGGGTGTTCGGTCCCAATATACTGAGACCAGAACAACTTCTCTATCGAGCTCCCCTCCTCAGCTCGGTAAAACTCCGTGGCATCCAGTACACTGCGGGGAAGATCTGCAAACACTCCTGGAGAACTCCGAACTCGGGTAAGAAAAAGGAAAGTTTCCTTCACGTGCTTGCTTTGCATAATGAATGCCTTACCCGCTGCTATCTTCTTCACCGCATCAATCTCCTAGACGGCCTTGTGGGCTTCGGCCTTGGCGCTCTGGACGCTTTCAAGCGCTTGTGCGAGCTCGGACTCTCGCGTCTTAGAGTCAAGCTCCAAGGACTCGTGCTTTTTGGCAAGAGCCTTGAGCTCTTGCCACACCTCGCCTACTCGGGCTTCTTGCTTCTCCCGTTCAATGCGCTCCTTGGCCGCTTTGTCTTCAGCCTCGGATAGCGCCTTCCTCGGGATTGCCACTTCGGTCGTGGCCCCTGGCAAATCCATGATGATCCTATTACTTTACATCCGAAATTCTTTTTCAATATATAGATAAGGGAATTGCTTACCTTTGCTCTCCTCGAGCTGCCTCTTGGTAAGGCCGAGCTCATCCTCGGACCGCTCTAGGTCCTGCTTCAGTGCAGAGACCTCCGCAGTACGTGCGGCAGCGGCCAGCAGTGAAGCCTGCACATACACATAGATATTTTTCTGATTAGACTCCTAAGTTATCATTTGATCCTCTATCTGGCCTTTCTTTCCGAACACCGAACAGAGCATCAGGGGCTAGTATCCATGCGGGCTTATTTTCCTATATCTTCATTGCTTACCTCAAAGCCTATTAGGAGGCTGGCGAAGGTTCGGTCAGTCCGTTCTTGACGGACTGAACTTTCTCGATCACCGCACTCTTGATAGTGCGGTGCTCTTCGTCGATGGAAGCGCCGCGAAGCGCTTCCAGCAAGTTGTCCGGTGCCTCTGGATAGATGGAGGACACCATTACGGGTGGCTTGCCCCCCTTAACAGGGGGTCACCTGCCGGAGTCCGGAGCCATCGAAGATTCTGGTGCAGTGTTCGGCTGGGGGCCGAACCTGGAGCCCATGGGAGTCTGGCTCCCTTTGCGCCCAGGGTCCGGAAGGTAGCCTCGAGGCGCCCCCAGGACTGCCTCCCCTTGGCCCGGTGCATGTTGAGACAACACCTCGACGTTGTCCGTAGGGCAAGGAGTGCAGGCGGTCGGAAGAGAACCGTTGTTCATATCTGACGAGTCCAACGAACCGCTCGATGAAGTTGCATTGAGATGAGCTCGGGACGGATTGCATAATTATGTTCGGCATGAGAAGAAGCAGTGCAGTAAAACATACCACGAATCACTATGGTGTCCGGATACTTACGACTTCGCCAGGGGCTTGACCCTGGGTAGCCACTCATCGCCGCTGTAGGCGGCCGTCGTGGAGCAGTCCGGAGGGAGGTTCTTGCCCTTCTTGGACCCTTCGGCCTCCCCGGTTGGGTCAGGCTTCCTTTTCTTGTCTCCCCGGGATGGGGGGATAACTTTCCTCTTCCTCTTCCTCGTCTTCGTGGGAGGAGTGCGCGTCAGAGTCATCGGACGATGAGTCCGATACAACCTTGCGCCGGAGACCCTTTCGGGTCCCCGCGGCCTTCTTCTTGGTCTTCTTCACCGGCACCTCGTAAGGTGCCGGAGTTAGCATCTCCGTTAGGAGAGCGCCTACAGGATCTTAGGGCAAGGGGGCTGGTCAATCAAGCTGCTCCGCTATCTTTATCCATTCTTGTTAATGACATAGAGGCTTAGATCCTGCATATGACTAAACCGGGGCAAATAAATACCCTGAGAGATATAAAAACTTACCGAATTGGCGTGGCGCTTTGCGCTGAGTCCGCAGTCCTCGGTGAGGGACGGAGGAATCTCGGCGCCCTTGAACAGCACCCTCCAGACGTCCTCGTGCGTCGTGTCATAGAGCTCTCGCAGCGTCTGGTGCTTGGCCGAGTCAAACTCCCACAAATCGAATGCCCGTCGTTGACACGGGAGGATCCGGCGGAAGAGCATGACCTGGACCACGTTGACGAGCTTGATCTTCTTGCTCGTCATGTTCCTAATGCAGGTCTGGAGTCCGATCAACTCTACCGAAGAACCCCAGGACATGCCCTTCTCCTTCCAGGAGGTGAGCCGCATGGGGATTCCGGATCGAAATCTGGGGGCCGCCACCCAGTTGGAGTCGCGCGGCTCGGTGATGTAGAACCATCCCGATTGCCACCCCTTTATGGTATCCGCATAGGTTCCCTCGAGCCAGGTGACGTTAGGCATCTTGCCCGCCATGGCGCCTCTGCACTCTGCTTGCTGGACGCCCACCACCTTCGGTTTAACATTGAAGGTTCTCAGCCATAGGCCGAAGTGGGGCCTAATGCGGAGGAAGGCCTCGCACACGATGATAAACCCCGAGATGTTGAGGATGAAATTGGGGCCAGATCATGATAATCTAGCCCATAGTAAAACATGAGCCCGCAGACAAATGGGTAGAGGGGAAATCCCAGTCCGCAGACGAAATGGGTAAGGATAACTACCCTCTCATGGGGTTCGGGCGTAGGGACGATCTGCCCTGCATCTAGCAGCCAATGCGTGATATCCGCAGGCAGGTATCTGGCTGCACGCAACTTTACAATGTTCTCCTCCGTGACGGAGGAGACCATCCACTTGCCTCCTGCTCCGGACATGCTTGGAGTGGTCTGAGAAGTAGAACATGAGCTTGGGCGCTGGAGCTCGAGTGCGTGAGAATGGATAAGCAAGGAGGTAGAAGGCGTGGGTAAAAGGGGGTAAATCCTTGTCCCTTTATAAAGGCGAAAGAGGCGATGTGTCTACCCACTTGCCTGCTAAAACCGCTTATTCCCTAGGCGCCTTAATTGATGGCGCGGTTGGGTTACCCACATCCTTATTGATGAGAATCCCGTAATAAGGGGGACACAATCTCTGCTTTGACAAGACGTGTCAAGAAAACTGCCCCATGTTATGTGCGGTGCGGGTTGAGAAAAATGGTTCAAATAATGACCGAGCCATGACATGACATCGTGCTGTCAGAATGCGTCAGCAAATTAGATTTGTGGAAATATTATTCTCTCTGCGGTAGTATGTGGAACTTGTTTTGTAGAGCCGTACACTATTCTGGTGTTCAAAATCTTCTATGGAGTATTCAGAGGAGGAACCCTCCTTGCAATGCCGAAGACAATACTGCGCGTCGGACTCATCGTCATTGAAGCCTGGTTCAGGGGCTACTGAGGGAGTCCTGGATTAGGGGGTCTCCGGACAGCTGGACTATATCCTTTGGCCGGACTGTTGGACTGTGAAGATACAAGATTGAAGACTTCATCCCGTGTCCGGATGGGACTCTCCTTGGCGTGGAAGGCAAGCTAGGCAATACGGATATGTAGATCTCCTCCCTTGTAACCGACTCCGTGTAACCCTAGCCCCCTCCATTGTCTATATAAATCGAAGGGTTTAGTCCGTAGGACAACATACAATCATACCATAGGCTAGCTTCTAGGGTTTAGCCTCTACGATCTCGTGGTAGATCAACTCTTGTAATACTCATATCATTAGGAACAATCAAGCGGGATGTAGGGTATTACCTCCATCAAGAGGGCCCGAACCTGGGTAAACATCGTGTCCCCTGCCTCCTGTTACCATCCGCCTTAGACACACAGTTCGGGACCCCCTACCCGAGATTCGCCAGTTTTGACACCGACACATGCTGTGGAAGGTAAGCTTTGTTAAAAACTCAAGCTCAGAGGGCACCGAGCCCCATCTTGGGTGCCACCGATCAAAGCTCACCAGCGCGCCATCGCTGAACACACGCCGGTAATTTGAACACATGATTGCAGTCGAAAGTTGTCCGGAACCTGACGAAGAAATCAGCCGGTGGCAGACAGACTTCGATGAGCAAGTCACTTATTTGGATGCCGTGCGCAATGCCAAGAGCTTTAACAAGGTCGTCCGGCGAGACGGGAGGTCGGTCGCCGTTGATGGTTAGCATAAGCACTCTGCCGGCAAACTGGTCGTCAAGCGCCGCCATGCCACTGTTGAGCGACAGCACGCAACGCCCGAAGGCAGGACGGACCTCAGGATCTCCGGCTCGGAGATCCGCGTTGACCGGCGACATGATAGTGCGCTTGAGTACAAGAAGTACAGGAGGGGAATTTGGGGGAACTGGAGTAGGAATCAAGATTCTAGAGGTGGGGGAGGGGCGGGAGATTGGGGATGAAAACGTAGCATGAATTTCGAACATGCGTCAATATGCTCTCGGCATGCAAGCGCACGAAAACACCGGTGGCGCACAGATGTTGGCCTAGGTGTCCTCATTCTTTCTTTTTTTGAGAGCCCAACCTTTTTTGAGGATCTTTTGAGAGCCCGGCCTGAGAGTCATAATTGACCTGTTTGGCATTGCATTACTACTCGGCCCATATTCAACGACACCTCACTGGCCCAAACAAGTGTACATCATCGAAAAGACACTGAGCTCAAATTATAACTTGAAAAAAGGAGATATACTCTAAACACTTGAGAATGGTGATGCCCTCATTTAGCTCACCAGTAGTTCACGACAATAAACAGTTTGAAACAACGATATATACAACATTCAAACACTGACTAGTGACTACTACTGACATAAACAGCAAGACATGATAGTTCATAAGAAGTCTTGCCACACCACCAAAATGCACCCATCTACAGCGCAAAAACTCTCTGATCCAGATGAGAATGACATTCTAAATAGAGGCAACTATTACATAGTAAGAGTGACATAGACGAGGATGACCAAATGACAAGGAATACGCATAACAAAAGAGAGAACTACCCATCCAGAACAAGCAGCAAAGACAACAAGTCATTCGAAGAGGCATGATTCAACACCATCATAATTTGCATCCCCGCTTCAGCCACCAGTACTCCACCCTTTCGACACAACATCCCAATTACCAATCAACCTCAAAGCTTGAACCACATCACTGCCTGTTGGACTTGAGACATCCAAGGATGAAAGTTAATCCAAATGCCTTTGTCATTCTCACCTTCTTTTGGCTGCAGGCTGTATCGTTGACAATCAGGGGAGTTTGCTCCCGAAGTCCTAGGGCTCGCCGTGTAGACACAATTTTCCATAGCAAACAGAGCCACTCTGCCATCACGGTCATTGCCAATGGTGATATCCTGGTTAATTGGATAATTGAGTCTGAGAAACAAAGAGTGTGAACCAAGGCCGTTTACCCGCCTCCAACTCAAAAATCCCAAAGGTCCCAACAAGCTGGTATCCTGCTCATAGACATAACAGCCATTGTCCGGATACTCACGTATTTCACGGTGCTTGTACACAGTGGGGTTTTTGCAATATAACTTTTCCGGCTCATGTGTGCGAATGATCATCAGTCTTTTGCCGTCGTATGATCGAGCGAGGACTAGTTGTGCTTCCCTGTTTTTGGCAAAGGTGGTGTGATTACAAAGGACAGTAACTGTAGGGACACTGCATCATATCAAAAAGGACATGCATTGTTAATGTAAGATCAGCATTGTTTAGAGTATGAGTAGGATAATGCAAGAAATAGCATTGATATGTCCCTGTTGGAACTGAGAGGAAAATACAAAGGAAATGTATACTGGGTTCGAAAATATAGAAGTGCCATGCATGGTTATACTCATGTTATCTCGCAATCGATTCTTCACTGGAAACTACCATGTCATGCATGTTATGTAATCATGTTCTGTCCTCACAAACAAATTCTTCAAGGAAACTAACATACCATGCATTGTTATATACTCATGTTCTGTGGGCAAATTTTTTGTGAGGATATTATTCTAGCCATTGATTGCTGAAGGGGGAATGTAGGTATGTACACATGGTAAGCATTACAGGATTTCACTACTTCCAAATATAGAGTTCTCCATATGCACATTTACTTCCCTAATGTATGGTTAGATGAAACCAATAGTGTGATGCATGTTTCTACATCATGAAAATGAGGAAACTAACATGGCCATTGATACAGACTCATATTTAGTAGTATATAGATTACTGTAAAATAAGGAGAATATCCATATCTTCCTAATCGTTGGATTATTCAGGGGTACAAATTGGCTATAATGACATGGTCACAATCGAATGAATTAATTCATTCCAAATATAGCTGATTTACGGCGTATCTAATACATTGCCATAGTTCTACTCAAATTATGCTCAAACAAGGATATGCCAATCATCACAAAAAGTTCAAATAGTGTCATGGCGTTACGATTAACATCAGACGGAAACAACTTACACATGCCGTCCTAGCAATACGTGTTGCCATCTGCTTTGTCGATCCCGTAGATGATGCCATTGTGTTTAATAGCATCACATAAGTGTGTATCAGCTTTGACGATCCACTGCGAGGTGAGTTGTCTCCAGGTAAAGAAGGCACCAACGGAAAGATAGGCGAGTCCGAGGTCAAACAAGGCAATTAGCTTGAAGTCTGCGTAATCCGCATCTCGTGTGGGCACTTGGCAGATTACAATCTTCTGCAAAACAAGGTCCGTCCAACTGACGTGGTAATCTAGATGACTTGGACCACGATGGTAAAACCCTATATAATCCAACAGAGGAAGGATAATCTCATGGGTGGTTTGGAAGTTCACGAGCACCAACTTTTTCCCGTCTTCTCTAACGGTAGCCATCCAGTGGGAGTTCATGCCGACCTAGTACATACCTGCCAAGAAGTTTTGGGCGATGGTGATCGGAATGAAGTTGAGGAAACGATGTACGGCGACCCACTACATACCTGCAAAGAAGTTTTGGCTAATGGCGGCCGGATTGAAGTCGAGGGGCATCATGTACGCCTCCGTATCATGGTGAGCAAATCTCGCAAGACCAAATAGCAGCAAGTAGGGTGTCTTGAAAAGCTTAGGCCTCGCTTCAACAATGGCTGTGTGTATGTCCCTCGAGCATGCAGCCAACCACATGGCGCTCAACATATTCATACACGAACAACATAGGTTGAGGATGTCACTTGGGAGATTGCTCCAATCGCGGCTCATATGGATGCTGCGCGGTTCGCGTACGTCCATGGTGGAGTTTGGAAGGTGGGGTTTTGGGGGGTTGATTTACGGGGGAGAAGGCTCTCGGTGCTGGAGCGGCTAGCGAGGGAATAGTGGTGATGGGGGAGGCGAGGGTACGCGGGGGCACAGTGAGATGATGAAGAGTTACCTTAGGATCTCCAGCGAGGCAGAGATGGAGATGGAGTGGTGCTAGGGGAGAGGGAGGCGAGGCGAGGCATGCTATACAGAGGCGGTGACAGTGACTGCATAGTGCACAAGGTGAGGCTGACTTTAGTAACCAGAACACGCCGCCTGGACTAGTGTCACCTCGGGCACAGGGTCTTGTCACTTCACTATAGGACCGGATGAATAATATTTTGACCATCAAGTGTACCATAGTTGTACTAATACTAGTAGGAACATACGGAGTAGTACTGTATAGCGGAAATAGGTCTCCCGTGCTAGCATGCCTCTGGGGTCACTTCGTCCTCCAGGTATCATCCATATTGCGAGCATAACCAAATTCTCGTGCATGCGGAAGCGCGAAGAAGAGTTTTTTCTTTTCTTTTTTGAGGATAAATACATACTCCTTAACCAGAGAATGTTGTGTCTCCCACGCACATGCCAATATCCATCCGAACCAGCTACGACACATTTTTATATCTGTTTGCATAGGTCCCACCTGTCAGGAGGGGTGCAGAAATAAAAAGGAATCATAAAATGTCTCGCCACGGTGATTCGAAAGAGTGACCTCAACTAGCCAGTGGCACATGTAGCGCTAGAAGGATTGGCACGTACACAGATAGGTACCACTCCTTAGTCTACCTGCATAGCCTTTTCATTTAGTCTACCTAGCCGTCTAATCAACTACCTGTAGGCCACTTCTCCCATTTAATTCTCCATCGGGAACCGATTTTCCTTGGCTTCTTCACCTCTCCTTCATCTTCATTTGCATCCAAACCCCACTACATTCACATTGTTTTAACCTCTTCACAAACTCCTGGAGTAATTCCGAACCCCTTTAAATAATCATCTTCTTTAGTTAGACTAGCCATCTAATCCTAATTATCCAAACCATAGCCCTGCGGTCCAGCGGTTCCAAATGGCGAAAGAGATCCAGATGCAAGCTTTTAGCGTCCAACATGTCCTCGCTGATGGTTCATTGAGCATAGTTGCCACCGTCACCGACCACCCAAGGGTTGTTCGTAAGTAGATCAACAATATATCCAACTCCCTCCAAAAGGTAGAGATGAACGTCATCGGTTTCGACGCAGAGTACATGGAGTGTGCCACTGGGAAGATCCAACGCGCCGCCGTCCTTCAGTTGTGCCTCGAAGATGATGTTTTGGTCTACCACATCATACACGCGCCCTCCATACCAGGTGAGCTCCATGATTTCTTGTCTCGGGAGGATATATACTTCTATGGGGCAGCCATCGAAGGGGACAAATAGAAGCTGGCGCTGTACAACCTTGATTTGAAAAGTATATTTGACCTACAAACTAGAATCAAAATTCATGTAGAAGATTGTGATAAACAGACACCATCCCTATTCGATGTAGCAAATTCTGTGCTCGGTACAAATCTTCAGAAGGGTGATGAGACACTGGCATTAAGGTCGTCTGGATGGGAGAATGTAGGATCGAAAGTATGTCTAGAAGGGGGGTGATTAGACTACTTGACCAAATAAAAATCTAGCCTTTTCCCAATTTTAAGTCTTGGCAGATTTTAGCAACTTAGAACAAGTCAAGCAATCAACCTACACATGCAAGTCTAAGAGTACAGCAGCGAAATGTAAAATATTTGCATATGAAGGTAAATGAAGGAGTTTGTAGGGAGCAAACGCAATGCAGACATGGAGATTTTTGGTGTGGTTCCGATAGGTGGTGCTATCGTACATCCACGTTGATGGAGACTTCAACCCACGAAGGGTAACGGTTGCGCGAGTCCACGGAGGGCTCCACCCGCGAAGGGTCCACGAAGAAGCAACCTTGTCTATCCCACCATGGCCATCGCCCACGAAGGACTTTCCTCACCAGGGTAGATCTTCACGAAGTAGGCGATCTCTGCTCATACAAACTCCTTGGTTCAACTCCACAATCTTGACGGAGGCTCCCAAGTGACACCTAACTAATCTAGGAGACACCACTCTCTAAAAGGTAATAGATGGTGTGTTGATGATGAACTCCTTGCTCTTGTGCTTCAAATGATAGTCTCCCCAACACTCAACTCTCTCTCACAGATTTGGATTTGGTGCAAAGATGATTTGAGTGGAAAGCAACTTGGGAAGGGCTAGAGATCAAGATTCATATGGTTGGAGTGAAATATCTTGGTGTCAACACATGAGTAGGTGGTTCTCTCTCAGAAAATCTATGCTGGAAATGTAGGGACGTTCTGATGGCTCTCCTCACTAATGAAGAGTGGGTGGAGGGGTATATATAGACTCCACACAAAATCTAACCATTACACACAATTTACCAAACCCGGTGGGACGGAATCAAAAAACTCGGTCAGACCGATTTAGTTTAAAATGTGAACTTAGGCTTTTCGATGGGACTGACATGTCAACTTGGTGGGACTGATTCCATTAGGGTTAGGGCATAATGTAATCTCGGGGAGACCGATTACACAAACTCAATAGGACCGACTTTGGTAATAAGCTAACCAGAGAGTTGGTCAGGCAAACTCCGTGGGACCGATTCGCTCATTTCGGTGAGACCGAAACATTACGAAAGGGAAACAGAGAGTTTGCATTGCAAACTCGGTGGGACCGATCACTCATCTCGGTTGGGCCGAAACATTACGAAAGGAAACAAAGAGTTTTTAATCCCATCTCGGTGAGACCGAGATCCCTATCGATGAGATCGAAATGACTAGGGTTTCTGGCAGTGGCTATGTCAAGCAAACTCGGTGGCGCCGGATAGAACATTTCGGTGGGGACGAGTGTGACTTTTGGTTTGGGACATATGTGGATATGAGAAAGTGGTTGAGGGTTTTTGGAGCATATCACTAAGCATTTTGAGCAAGTAAGCCATTAAGCAACACCTCATCCCCTTTTAATAGTATTGGCTTTTCCTATGGACTCAATGTGATCTTGGATCACTAAAATGAAAATGTAGAGTCTTGAGCTTGAGCCAATGTGTGTCCTTAGTATTTTGAGGGGTCCACATTCCTAATCCATGCCATGCCAATCATTGAACTTTCTAAAATGATCATCTTGAAATAGTATTAGTTCAATGAGCTATATGTTGTTAGTAATTACCAAAACCATCCAGGGATAGTTACAATTTCAATCTCCCCCTTTTTTGGTAATTGATGACAACATATAGATCAAAGCTTCGACAAATGATAATAAGATTTAAATGCATCGTCACTTTGAGAAGTATGTGATAAGCAAGAGCTCCCCCTAAATTTGTGTATTATTTAAAATTTGCTTTTGAGTGCAAATGAATAATCGATTAGGATCATGGGTTACTCTTCCATGTCACATACATCTTGGTGGAGCGCTCAATATGATAGGAATTAAAACATGCACTCATCACCAAGCAAAGTGAATGATCGTATAGGGATATAAAAGATAATATCATCCAATCAAACATTAAGGTATGATATGATCAAACACATGATCATATAAGTATCTCACACACAGACATAAAAAGTATCAAACGAGCACACACAAAACTTCAACCAAATAGCAAGAGAGACAAAGAAACAAAACACTCTCTCTCGAAGCCTATGATCTATACATTTCTCCCCCTTTGGCAACAAGTTACCAAAAAGTTTGAAAATGCATAGTGCTATGCGTCTCTCAGGCTTGGTCTTCGGGAGGTGGTGTAGAGAGAACTCCAAGGACGATGACATCAGTAGATGTTGTTGGAGCTGGTGGAGTAGTTACTGGAGGTGGCACTAAAGTTGTTGCTGTTGGTGCACATGAAGTAGCTCTTGTATCTGGCACTGGCACTGCAGCTGACCTCTAACCTCTTGGCACTCGCTGAAAAGCATCCGTAATTGCCTTCCATTTCTTCTCCTCTGCTTCCTCGTGGAGCTGCTCGACTGCAGTCTGTATCTCATTCACTTTCATATCAAGATCATAAAACTTGGTCTCAACGATCCTCTCCAAGCTCTCCTGATTCTGAGTCAGGGTGGCCAAGCCCTTCTCAATCCTCAAAGTTGCCTGAATCAAATAAGCTAGTGATCTTGTTTGCTCTTTAAGAACACCTGAGATGCTTCCTCAACACTTGGCATCCTTGCAGCCTTTTCTGCCTTTGCCTTTGCTCTCTTCTCTTGTGCTTGCACTGATGAAGGATCATCCTCATTCATCACAATTGTGTTATCCTCAAATTTTGGGTGCAAAGGTAAATGCTCCTTGTCCAACAAGTAAGTGCTTGTGCCCATCTTGGAGTTGATGAGAACCTGAATGTGTGGATGATACCCACAAGATCTTTTCTGATCTGCAGCAGTCCTCTTGATTGTCTCAACAATCAGACTCATGACCTTGAATTTTTGAGGAACATCAAATAGCTGCAGTAAGTTGATTGAATGGCCTCTGATCATCTTGTGATTTATAGATTTGGATAACAGAGTATGCCTCAGGATTGTGTTGATTGTAGGCAGACCAGACAATAAATAATGCACATATCCAAGCTTGTGTGTCTCCAAAGCTTTGTCTGGGATCTCCTTGTACATGTTTGCCATAGAGTTGTGGTCTTTCTTCTTCTTCTTGGCATACACATCCAAATCATCCTCATGCTCTTACGGGGCATTGATCAACTTGGACCACTCATCAACAGTTGATTGGTACCTTGTACCCTCAGACATCCAAACAATTCTACCATCTGGATAGAAATGGGCTATAGAATAGAACTTCATAATGAGCTCATCATTCCATTTGGTAAGCTTCTGTCCCACAAACTCATCAACTCCACAAGCTTTGAAGCTTTCATGTACTCCTGGAAAATAGTCTTCATTCTCATTAATGAATTCCCAATCAACCCATTTCATATCACAGACTATAGGCTTCTTGTCAAGAAAAATAGTCTCATAGAAGTATTGTTGTTCTTTGGTGTGGAACCTATAGACAACTGCAGTCTTCCTCCTCACAGCATATGGATCAGACTGTCTCCAAAGTCTCAGTCCTGCATCCTTCCTGATGTTCATATCCTCAGCCACTGGATGAGTGTCATTGTGTTCTAGAATATTTGGTTTCAGTCTCCTCAGCACTTGGGCTTCTGCATCTTCTACTTCAACTTCAGGTACTGGGGCCTTGTTCTTCTCTTTAGCTAGGATGTTCCTAGTGCTTCTATTGGGCTTGGAAGGCTTCTGAGTTTGAGCAGCAGCCTTGGGGGCAGTCTTGGGCTTTGAAGTGGCAGCCCCTGACTTAATGGCATCCCCCATAAGCTTTTGGGACTTGGGTGCTGCTGCAGCATCCTCTTCCTCTTCATCTTCTTCTGGATCTCTCATTATAGAGGATCTACCAATGACTCTGGTAGTGGTCTTCTTGACCCTCTCTTTCCTTTTCTTACCCTCTCCAGCAGCCGCTTCAGTTGGCTTAGAAGTTTCAGAAGTTGAGGCTCTAGCCTTTAAGGTTGGCACCCTCTTGGCAGGGGTCTTCTTATGCAATACAGGCTTTGTTGTTGCAACAGTACCATATTCTTTCTTCAGCACTTTCTTTTTGGAGCTAACTTCCTCCTCTGTAGCCACATTGTCCTCATCCTTAGAATCTGAGTTTTTCTTCTTCCTTGATCTAGTGGCTGCCTTAGGCAAATTACTAGGAGTGCTCTTGCTGCCCTCATCATAGCTGCTTGAGGGCCTAGTGCCATCACTCATTTGCACTTGCTCTTCTGACTTGTTCTGACTATCACTTTGGTCAGACATTCTGGCAAGCAAACTGATAGCAAAC
Organism: Triticum urartu; assembly: GCF_003073215.2. Classification (NCBI taxonomy): domain Eukaryota; kingdom Viridiplantae; phylum Streptophyta; class Magnoliopsida; order Poales; family Poaceae; genus Triticum; species Triticum urartu. Next base: position 176,278,815 of record NC_053026.1, on the reverse strand, counting down.
CCTATGAATAGATATAGATGAGGTAGAATAGATGAGCATCACAAAGTGCAGAGTTTTTGCAAAACAAACGAGTCAAAAACTAGCTTTAGTTCACCACAGAAATCATTTCGGAGCTACCGATTTGTAAAAACTCGGTGATACCAAAGCAACTGTTGGAGTCTAAACTAGTGAACTCGGTCCGACCGAGTCACAGTTCGGTGGCTCCGAGATTGCTAGGGTTTCACAGAGAGTCGAATTCAGTCGCACCGATTTGCAACTTTCGGTCAGACCGAAAAGTGCATGTGCAATTACCTGACCAAATCGGTGGGACCGATTTCTACAACTCGGTCGGTCCGAGATGAGTTCGGCGGAGACCTAACCCTAAATTTTCAAATTAAACCTAACCTAAAGGAAGTTTTATCTGGATAGATTGATTTCATACGTGGTAATGATAATGGCAAAGCAATATGCTGGGAATCGGAGTAAGGAATTAGCACACAAGATCGAACTCATACCCTAGTTCGGCGGGAGTTCGCTACGGTGACAATGGCAGAGCAGAATCCTTTTGACGGCGATGGAACCAGCGGCGGGAGGTCACTGGCGATGATCCGAAGAACCAAGGCGGCAGAGCAGGATACGCGCGGGACGGAGTGTTCTGAAGAAATTTCCAAAATCCCTCCTAACCCTGTCGGTGTGACCGAGTGGAACAACTCGGTGGCACCGAGATGCAGAATTGCAAGTGGTTACTGCAACTCGGTGTGACCGAAAGGTTCAAATTGGTTGCACCGAGATTGAAAACCTAGATCAACTCAGTGAACTCGGTGTTACCGAAGTGGATGGATCGGTCAGACCGAAATGCACAGAGAGGTTTTGGATGTTTAAGTCTGACGAATCGGGGACTCCGAGTGCTCCTCACACAGAGTGGTTCGAATCTGACTTGATCAAACTTTGTGATGTAGCATGAATAGAGTTTGAGACGAGAAAAGCATAGATAGCTAGAGGAAGTTCTTAGGCATTCTTGTCCATCCATTTAGCAAAATAGAAAAGCCAAATAGTCAAAGCAACAAATGGATGTCCTTGAAAGAGTAAAATATGCAATCATCATGCTCACGCAATAAAATGGCAAATGAAATATGTGGCAAAGCATGCACAAACACTCTAGCATCTATCAAGCAATTGGCGATGACTAGGTCATCTATATATGAGTATATTAACTTAGGAGTCAAATGAGAACATTTGATTGTAGGTCATATTGATCGTTTAAGCACAAGTGGGGTTGCCACTTTTACATAAAGCATTGTTGTGTTCACACCTTTATAGTTGCTTTAGCTCAAATGATTAGAGTATAGCTCCCCCTAGATGTGATATCCCCCTAAGACGGATGAACTAACCTTGGTTTTTGTCGATGATGACTTCATGTAGGTGTTGAAGATGTGGATGCTCAATGTTGATGTAGATCATTTGGAGCACTCCATTGGAGTGAGTTACACTTTCAATACCTACACGGGTTAGTCCCACAAGGAACAAACAAGAATATCCATAGACATAGAGTGATGTTCACACAAGATGATGTCCATGAAGGCAATAGGTTACCTTGTCCCTTGTCTTACCAACAAGAGGGTTTGTGACTCCTTGAACTAGTGCAAGATGTGGAAGTTGTTTGCACTTGTCCTTGCCAAAATGATATGAGTGAAGTATGTTGGCGAAGTCACCCTCAAGAACTCTCTAGTTCTTCTTCTTTGGGATCCACATCATCTTGATGGGAATCCTTGGAGTTGTAGTCGTACTTGATGAAGTAGAACTTGATGTAGTCTTGGGAACCCACTTGACCAAGGCCTAAGGAGCTTCTTCAAATACATCAATCTCCTCTTGAAGCTTGACCTTGCCTTTTTGCATGTGGTCTTGTGGTGGAAGATCGTCTTGAGCTTGTGTCCCTTGGAAAGAAGTAGGATCATACTTCTCTTGTTGAGGAACAAAATTCATCTTGGGGTATTGATCTTCTTACCACTCAACTCCATCGGCATTGAACGTTCGTTCAAAACCAACACCTTGATTCTTACGGTGCCTTCCTTGCTTGCGTACAATTTCCTCAAATTGCTTACTTCCGGCATGGCTCTTGTAAACACCTTTCTCTGTAATTCCCTTCAATAAGCTATTTTCTTGCTCAAGTGTAACTTGGCTAAGAGAATCATTAGTGGAATCAAGAGTGCTACTAGAAGCAACAACATTGGACTTAACATGATTATTGTTACTAATAGAAGAAGAATCTTTCTTACTCTTGTTGCTAGATTTAACTTGTGGCATGTAAGTAGACAAGAGTAAACGCTTGGCAATGTAAGAAGAACTTTTCTTGCGAAGATCATCATTGATTGCTTTTAAGAACCCATGCTCTTGCTCAAAGTTGAGCTTTTCAAAGCGTAACTTCTCCTGAGTCTTTAAAAGTTCTCGATGATCTTCCAAGGTAGTTTCATGAGCTAACTTAAGAGTTTTTAGCTCTTTATTTAGACGCTCAATCTCCTTCTTATCATCATCATTCGTTTTATCTTGATTAGCATGATTAATAGCAAGTTCATCATAGTTTTCATCACTAGAGTTGTCAACAAGTAAATCACCATCACCTAGCAAATCATCTTCATCACTATTGAAATAAACATACTCGGGGTGTGATACCTTTGGGCCTTTGGCCATGAAGCATCTTCCAATTCCTTCATTTGGAGAGTCAAATATGTCGTAGGAGTTGGTTGACACAAGTGCTAGACCGGCAACACCTTCATCTTGAGTATATTCTGAGTCGGAGTGATAACTTCTTTTGAAGTGATTGTCGGAGTCAGAGCCGGACAACCATTCACCAACATGATCTTGATGTATTCGTTTTGTGTAGCTCCTTGATGACTTCTCCTTCCTTTCTGAACCCTTGATTCTCCGTGATGTTCTTCGTCCATAACGATCATCTCTACTCCTTCTCTCTCTTGGTGGTGATTCTTCTCTTCTACTTCTCCTTTTGGGTGAATCTTCTCTTCTTTTGTAGGGACCATACACTCATTGGAGTATTGCCTGGGTCTTCCACAATTGTAGCAATTTCATTCACGACTCGAAGATCTTTTGTCATTGTAGGACCTTGACTTGGAACTTCTTTCCTTGCTTCTACTCTTGTAGAACTTGTTGAAGTTCTTCACCATTAGGCTCAATTCTTCATTGAAGGCCTGTTTCTCACTTGATGATGTAGGAGCATCACATGAGGCTTTGTAAGCACCACTTGACTTGTTGTGAAGCTCTTTCTTATCCTTGAGTGACATCTCATGAGCAATAATTCTTCCAATGACTTCCGTTGGCATGAGATCTTTGTAGTTGGGCATCATTTGGATCAATGTGCACACAGTATCATATTTTCCATCCAAGGCTCTTAGGATCTTCTTGATGATGAATCTATCGGTCATCTCTTCACTTCCTAAGCCGTCAATCTCATTTGTGATGAGAGCAAGCCTAGAGTACATTTCGGTGACACCTTCACCATCCTTCATTTGAACTTGTCAAGTTGACATTGAAGCACATCCAATTTGGATTCCTTGACGGAGTCGGTACCCACGTGCATATCAATCAAAGTATCCCAAATTTCCTTTGCATTCTCAAGACGGCTGTTTTTGTTGAATTCTTTGGGGCACAATCCGTTGAAGAGGATATTGCAAGCTTGAGCATTGTATTGCAGCATCTTCAACTCTTCCGCGCTAGCCTCATGGTTCGGTTCTCTCCCATCAAAGAATTCACCTTGCAAGCCAATACACACAATAGCCCAAACGGCAGGGTTATGTCCAAGAATATGCATTTTCATCTTATGCTTCCATCTAGCAAAATTAGTACCATCAAAGTAAGGACCTCTATGGTGGTAACTTCCCTGCTAGACGCCATACTCTCATAGGTTGTGAAACCAAGGCTATGGAAATCAAGGCAAATGGATACCAAAGCTCTGATACCACTTGTAGGATCGAAAGTATGTCTAGAAGGGGGGTGATTAGACTACATGACCAAATAAAAATCTAGCCTTTTCCCAATTTTAAGTCTTGGCAGATTTTAGCAACTTAGAACAAGTCAAGCAATCAACCTACACATGAAAGTCTAAGAGTATAGCGCGAAATGTAAAACATTTGCATATGAAGGTAAAGGGAGGAGTTTGGAGGGAGAAAACGCAATGTAGACACGGAGATTTTTGGCATGGTTCCGATAGGTGGTGCTATCGTACATCCACATTGATGGAGACTTCAACCCACGAAGGGTAACGGTTGCGCGAGTCCATGAAGGGCTCCACCCGCGAAGGGTCCACGAAGAAGCAACCTTGTCTATCCCACCATGGCCATCGCCCGTGAAGGATTTTCCTCACTAGGGTAGATCTTCACGAAGTAGGCGATCTCCTTGCCCATACAAACTCCTTGGTTCAACTCCACAATCTCGAAGGAGGCTCCCAAGTGACACCTAACCAATCTAGGAGACACCACTCTCCAAAAGGTAATAGATGGTGTGTTGATGATGAACTCCTTGCTCTTGTGCTTCAAATGATAGTCTCCCCAACACTCAGCTCTCTGTCATAGATTTGGATTTGGTGGAAAGATGATTGGAGTGGAAAGCAACTTGGGAAGGGCTAGAGATCAAGATTCATATGGTTGGAGTGGAATATCTTGGTCCCAACACATGAGTAGGTGGTTCTCTCTCAGAAAATGTATGCTGGAAGTGTAGGCGCGTTCTGATGGTTCTCCTCGCTAATGAAGAGTGGGTGGAGGGGTATATATATATATATATATCCTCCACACAAAATCTAATCGTTACACACAATTTACCAAACTCGGAGGGACCGAATCAGAAAACTCGGTCAGACCGATTTATTTTAAAATGTGAACATTAGGCTTTTCGGTGGGACCGACATGTCAACCCGGTGGGACCGATTCCATTAGGGTTAGGGCATAAGGTAATCTCGGTGAGACCGATTACACAAACTCGGTTGGACCGACTTTGGTAATGAGATTATCAGAGAGTTGGTTAGGAAAACTCGGTGGGACCGGTTCGCTCATTTCGGTGAGACCTAAACGTCATGAAAGGGAAACAGAGAGTTTGCATTGCGAACTCGGTGGGACCGATTGCTCATCTCGGTTGGGCCGAAACGTTATGAAGGGAAACAGTGAGTTTGCAATCCCATCTCGGTGAGACCGAAATGACTAGGGTTTCTGGCAGTGGCTATGTGAAGTGAACTTGGTGGCGCCGGATAGAACAATTCGGTGTGGCCGAGTTTGACTTTTGTTTTGGGACATATGTGGATATGAGTGTCGGTGTCAAAACTGGCGGATCTCGGGTAGGGGGTCCTGAACTGTGCGTCTAGGCCGGATGGTAACAGGAGGCAGGGAACACGATGTTTTAACCAGGTTCGGGCCCTCTTGATGGAGGTAAAACCCTACGTCCTGCTTGATTAATATTGATGATATGGGTAGTACAAGAGTAGATCTACCACGAGATCAAGGAGGCTAAACCCTAGAAGCTAGCCTATGGTATGATTGTTGTATATGAAGTTGATTGCCTACGGACTACAACCCTCCGGTTTATATAGACACTGGATAGGGTTAGGGTTACATAGAGTCGGTTACAATGGTGGGAGATCTTGAATATCTGCATCGCCAAGCTTGCCTTCCACGCCAAGGAAAGTCCCATCCGGACACGGGACGAAGTCTTCAATCTTGTATCTTCATAGTCCAGGAGTCCGGCTGAAGGTATAGTCCGGCTACCCGAACACCCCCTAATCCAGGACTCCCTCGGTAGCCCCCGAACCAGGCTTCAATGACGACGAGTCCGGCGCGCAGATTATTCGGCATTGCAAGGCAGGTTCTTCTCCAAATCTTGTGTACCTGTAGGAATAATGTCCGATTTTTGTAATGTAGTGCTCCTCGGCTTCCACGCCCAATAATGGCTGTCTTCCATGTGTCAAACGAATGCGAAAAGCCGGGGTGTCTTTACATCCACACCCCTAGCCGTATAAACGAGCCGCCTATTTAACGGGATGGGGATTTAGGTCCAAACCACATCTTCTCCTTTCCGCGAGTTATCATCAGAGCGCTTCCAGCAAAGGTCCATTCCAACATGACCAGCCGTCGCAGCTCCTCCCCTCGCCCCTCCGGTCCCAAACCCGGGGACTGGGAGAGTTGCACCATCCCGCATAGCGAGTTAGTGTCGCTTCAGGCCAAGGGATTTCTCCCTCAGGCATACATGGTCCTGGTCCGAGCCGGTCTCGCCACCTACAATGGCGGAAAACAAGCGGAGAGCACCCCCAATCCTTCTAAAGGAGAGCGGGTGTGCCTCGTCCCCTATCTAATAAGGGGACTGAGATTTCCAATTCATCCATTTCTCCGCGGGCTTCTAGAGTTCTACGGCCTCCAGCTGCACAATCTCACGCCCGCCTCCGTATTGCATATTGCGGGTTTCGTCGCCCTTTGCGAGCTATTTTCAGGCATTGAGGCTCATTTCACGTTGTGGAAGAGGTTATTCTGCCTGGTGCCCCATTCTCAAAAGGGGTCTATATACCAAGTGGGCGGAGCCGAAGTATGGCGCATCGCCGGGACCGGATACCTATCCGGAACCCCAAAGAAGGCGTCCGAGGACTGGCCTTCAGAATGGTTTTATATAGATGACGTCCCGCTACCGGACCCTATGCAGGTCGGTCTCCCTGAGTTCAACAGTGCTCCATTGAAGAAACGCTTGAGATGGCGTCCGCGGAGCTCCCAGAGAGAAAGCGACAGAGACGTCCTTTACCTTATGGGCCAGATAAGACTGTTGGCTCATTCCGGACTAACCATGATTGGAGTCATGGCCGCATGCATTATGCGGGGGGTGCAGCCGCTTCAATATAGAGGCCACCCCATGTGGGATTTCAACAGGGAGGATGACGCCACACGTTACGGTCGTAAGGGGCCGGCCTCAGCCGCTTCCTTAGTAAAGATCTTATCCTCTTTGTACAAGGGAGAAAAGGAGGAATTCCTCCACGTCAACCCGCAGGCTGGATTCAGTATGTACGATCCTCCAAGTTGGGTAAGTGAACAATTGCGCTTGCCCGTTTGTTTTATAATCCCGTGGTTAGATAGGTAGTCTAACGACTTCCATGCAGGAACTACGACAGGAGGTAAAGGATATAAGCAGCCGCCCTCCACAGCTCGAGGACCCAGAACGGTCCCTCAATCCGGACTCCGAAGAGGATCCAGACATATCGGTGGAGCTTATCGACGAGGTGTTCCATCAGCTAAGCAAGGACAATACCTTGGTAGCCATTACGGCGGATTACCCAGGGTTAATCCCGGCCTCCCAGGTGACAGAAACCGGGGTCTTATTCCCTTGAAAGAGATTCCACCCTCACGTAGCCCGGTGTTTCTGATGACAACCATGTTTTGCAGGGGAGATTTCTGAGGCAGGAGGCCGAACCTGCGACGGCTAGCCAACGAGGGGCCGCAGAGCCCCGTGGGGCAAAAAGGAATGAAGTCCGGACTGAGATGCCGGCGCAAAGGTATAGTGCACCCTCTGTTTCCCTGGAGTTATTCTGTCTGGGCATATTAACGTTCGTGCTATCTTCAGAATGAAGAGACCTCACCGGACAACATCCGGAGAGGTTGCCAATGGCGCCTCCACCAGCCAGGCTCCAATGTCTGGCCAGGAAGCGGAGGCGAGCACAAGGCGCGCACCGGACGCTCCTCTGACAGAGGATGCAGACAGGCTGTCTGCCACAAATTCTGAAGTGGAGAGTGCCATGAACCACAGGCGTCGCCGGACAATTCTACATGACGCTTGTTTCCCCCAAGAGGCTTTAGATGCCTTTAATTCGGGAGATGCGTACCTTCGTGCCGCTTAAAATGGTTTAGCCAGAGCCACGGAGCAGTATGTAAAAGACATACGGGTAAGAAAATTTTGGTTAAATATATATATGCCAGTAGCCCCCGAGACTTGAAGCAGTTAGAGCAACTGATTTAAGGATCACTTAATATGCAGCTTCTGACAGAGAAGAATGCCGTACTGTCCCAGGAGCTGGAAAAGTGCAAGGCCCAACTAGAGGCCGCACTAGCCGCAGCACTGGAGCCTAAAGAGACCCCCTCAGGTAAGCTACACTTCGAAAGATTAGTATTGTGCGGTGTGGGTGCAAATCTGACAAATCATATTGCAGATGGCGCCGGACTCGATCCGGACAAGCAACAACTCTTACGCCGGCTAAAGGCCGGTGAGAGTACGTTGACAAAGGTGAGGCAAGAGAAGAATGATCTTCAGGATGCCAACACCAAGCTGGACGTCGAACTTAAAGATGTTCGTGGCCAGCTGTTGGACTCCACGAAGGAGAATCAGCGGCTTCGACGCGGCATTTTTAGTAAGTGCTTGAACGAACTTTGAAAAAAGAGTACGGAGAGGAAGTCGACTAACAGAGTAATGTCTGTAGGTATGCTCACAGGTCGTCCTACAGAGGAGATGCCCGGTTCTACGGGTGACCTTCTTCCCGAACTCTTGCAACTGCACGAGCGAATTCGGCAGGCAATGCGGGGTATTGCCCAAGCCTTATGGCCTGCCCAATCCGTGCCTGAGGGCCTTGGAGAGCTTGCGGAGAAGCTGAAGGGAGCTCGGCGGCGCTTCCGGTTATGGAAGATATCGGCCTGCCGACAAGGCGCTAGGGAGGCCTGGGCCATGGTGAAGACCCGTTTTATGAAGTCTGACCCAAACCACATGGCCGAGGTCAGACCAGTGGGGCCTGACGGGAAGGAGATCCCTGTAAGCTTAGTATACGGCCAAGTAGAGTTGGCCGCGAAGTATTCCCAGCAGAACTGTAAATTAGACAGCCTGCTAGATGGTATGGAAGAGGAATACAATCAGTCAGAATGACTATGTATTTTTAAATTGACATGTGTAATGCCTTCTAGCCGGATTGTAGATCGTTTGTCGTTGCCGACCTTTTCACTTCAACCTCGGGACCTGACGGTCCAGAGTGTGTCCGAATACCATAGCGGTTATATAAGAACCGGGGTATGCGTGGAGACCAGGCGTAGGGGTCATTAGTGCTTTATCAGACAAGTGCCCAACTAGTTATGTTATATTACATGGTTAGTAAGAAACATCTTCCAGAGAGAATAGTTCCGTTAGGGGTTCCTTTCGCTGGGAGGCATGCCCTAAAGTGCATGTCCAGACTGCGTGAAAAAACGCAGAAAAAAGCATCTGGGGGCGTATAAAATGGGTAAAAAGATCATCTTTTATTTCACCGACCGAATATTCCCTTAAGAACGCTAGCTTTCGGCTTCACCTAGTCTAAGGTACACATCCGGCTGACCCGGCAGTAACAATCGCAGAGGTGCTCCCTTTACCACCTAGCCGAACAACCGGGAACGTAGGGGTAAGCACAGGAGCCAGGCAACCCAGCTTGGCCAAAACTTAAGTCATATCGATGCATATAATGGTGAAGAAAAAGGTACATGCGGAAGTTTGACGCATGTGTTGGGCGTGAAGCCCGTATAAATAAGCTTCTGTTAAAGAAGCCCCTAGGTTTAATGAGCGTGAGTGGCGCGTCACTGGATGAGCCTTTAAGGGCTATAAAAGAAAAGAGGGGAAGGAGAGAAATGTAAGATAGAAAAATGCAAAAAATGGACAGAGGAAGGAGACGAACACAGAATCCGGCTCTAGGCATAGAATCTTCAGAGACGGGTGGCGTTCCACGGGTTCGGCTCGAGTCGGTTATCCGACGCATCTCGCAGGCGGTACGGCCCACCAGTCAGGACTTGGTCGATTATGAATGGACCTTCCCACTTGGGCTTGACTTTGTCCTTTTTCTTATCCGGCGGGTGTAGAACTAGTTCACCAACATTGTAATTTTTGGCCCGTACTTCTCTGCTTTGATATCTTCGGGCCTGCTGTTGATAAAATGCGGAACGGGCTTTTGCCACGTCACGCTCCTCCTCCATGGCGTCCAAGTTGTCCTACCGATCGAGCTCGGCTTCTCTTTCTTCGTACATGCGCACTCTAGGTGATTCATGAATTATGTCGCAGGGCAGAACTGCCTCTGTGCCGTACACCATGAAAAATGGTGTGTATCCGGTGGTGCGATTTGGCGTGGTCCGCAGCCCCCATAGCACGGAGTCGAGCTCCTCTACCCAGTGCGTGTTAGATTCCTTGAGGGACCGCACCAGTCTGGGTTTAATGCCGCTCATGATAAGACCATTTGCGCGTTCGACCTGGCCATTGGTTTGTGGGTGATAGACGGAAGCATAATCGAGCCTGATGCCCATGTTTTTGCACCAGAGTTTTACCTTGTCGGCGGTAAAGTTTGTACCGTTATCGGTTATAATGCTGTGGGGGACGCCATAACGGTGTACAACCCCGGATATGAAGTCTATCACAGGTCCGGATTCGGCCGTTTTAACAGGCTTGGCTTCTATCCATTTGGTGAACTTATCCACCATGACCAGTAAGTATTTTTTCCTATCGGTCCCGCCTTTAAGGGGTCTGACCATGTCAAGCCTCCAGACCGCGAAAGGCCAGGTGATGGGTATAGTTTGGAGTGCGGTGGGTGGCATATGGCTTTGGTTGGCGAAAAGTTGGCAACCAGCGCATCGTTGGACTAGGTCCTGAGCGTCTGCCCAGGCCGTCGGCCAATAAAAGCCTGTACGGAAAGCCTTGCTAACAAGGGACCGAGCAGCGGCGTGGTGACCATCGAGTCCGGCATGAATTTCAGCGAGAAGGTTCCGCCCTTCCTCTTCGGAGATGCACCTTTGAAGGACTCCGGTAGTGCTTTTCTTATAAAGCTCTCCCTCGTGGACTCTATAGGCTTTAGATCGCCGCACTATGCAGCGGGCCTCGTTTTGGTCCTCCGGGAGTTCCTGCCTAGTAAGGTAGGCTAGGAGCGGTTCTGTCCACGGGGTGATAACCGCCATTATTACATGGGCTGAAGGTGTAATTTCATTGGCAGAGCCTCCAATTGTGTCAGATTGTTCGGCGTCGAGTGGTGCGGCTGGGTCTGGGCTGTTATTTGCGGGTTCCCCCTCCCATGCTACGGATGGTTTGAACAATCTTTCCAAAAAGATGTTGGGGGGGACTGCATCGCGTTTTGCTCCGATGCGTGCCAGGACGTCCGCTGCTTGATTGTTTTCTCGGGCTATATGGTGAAACTCCAGCCCTTCGAACCGAGCTGACATTTTTAGGACGGCGTTGCGGTAAGCTGCCATTTTTGGGTCCTTGGCATCGAAGTCTCCATTTATTTGGGATATCGCGAGGTTTGAATCCCCGCGTACCTCTAGGCGCTGGATACCCATGGATACTGCTATCCGGAGACCATGTAGGAGGGCCTCATATTCGGCTGCATTGTTGGAATCCGTGTACATGATCTGGAGCACATATTGGACTGTGTCTCCTATGGGGGACGTCAGGACGACGCCAGCCCCCAGTCCGGCCAACATTTTGGAGCCGTCGAAATGCATAATCCAGTTTGAATATGTGTCGTACTCTTTGGGGAGCTCGGCCTCCGTCGATTCTGCGACGAAGTCGGCCAAAACTTGCGATTTAATAGCTCGCCGTGGCTTATAGGTTATATCGAACGGGAGAAGCTCGATGGCCCATTTTGCAATCCGGGCCGTTTCTTCGCGGTTGTTGATAATATCGTTGAGTGGTACTTTCGAGGCTCTTGTTATGGAACACTCTTGAAAGTAGTGTCATAGCTTCCGGGATGCCATGAATACCACATATGCAATCTTTTGGTAATGCGGGTACCGTGATGTGCATCGAGTGAGGACAGTGGACACGTAGTAGACCGGCCTTTGAAGGGGGAATTTGTGTCCATCCGTTTCCCGCTCGACAACGAGCACTGCACTGCCAACTTGATGTGTAGCTGCAATGTATAATAACATTGGTTCGCCGGTGTTCGGCGTGGCCAGGACTGGGTTTGTTGCCAATATGGCTTTTATTTCATCAAGTCCGGCCGTGGCGGCATCCGTCCACTCGAAGTGTTCGGTGCGCCGAAGGAAGCGATAGAGGGGTAGTGCCTTTTCTCCCAAGCGGGAGATGAAGCGGCTTAAAGCCGCCACGCATCTGGTTAATTTTTGTATTTGTTTGAGGTCCTTTGGGACATCCAATTGTGACAAAGCTCGGATCTTGGCTGGGTTTGCTTCAATTCCTCTACCGGATACAATGAAGCCCAAGAGCTTTCCGGCTGGAACGCCGAAGACGCATTTTTCTGGGTTGAGCTTGATGTCATATTGTCGGAGGTTATCGAATGTAAGCCTCAAGTCGTTTACTAGGGATTCGACATGTCTTGATTTGACGACCACATCATCCACATACGCCTCCACTGTTTTGCCAATCTGGTTTGCCAGACATGTCTGGATCATGCGCTGATATGTTGCGCCGGCGTTTTTCAGCCCGAAGGGCATTGTGTTGAAGCAGAATGGGCCGTATGGTGTGATGAATGCTGTTGCAGCTTGGTCTGATTCTGCCATCTTGATTTGATGGTAACCGGAGTACGTCGAGGAAACACAACAAATCGTGTCCTGCGGTGGCATCGATAATTTGATCGATGTGGGGGAGGGGGAAGGGATCCTTTGGGCAAGCCTTGTTAAGGTCTTTAAAATCGACACACAGGCGCCAGGATTTGTCCTTCTTTGGTACCATCACCTGGTTTGCTAGCCAATCCAGATGTTTTATGTCTCTGATGAATCCGGCCTCCAATAGCTTGGCTAGCTCCTCTTCCATAGCCTGTCTCTTGGGTTCGGAAAAACGCCAAAGGGCTTGTTTGACAGGTTTAAATCCTTTTAGGATATTTAAGCTGTGTTCGGCCAGCCTGCGTGGGATCCCTGGCATGTCTGAAGGGTGCCAGGCGAAGATGTCCCAGTTCTCTTGTAGGAACTCTCGCAGTGCGCCATCTGCATCAGGGTTCAGTCGTGCCCCGATTGAAGCTATTTTATTGGGGTCCGTTGGATGGACCTAGAATTTGACTATTTCGTCGGCTGGCTTGAAGGATGTGTATTTGGATCTCTTATCGAGTATCACATCATCCCTGTTAACCGTGGAGCGCAGCGCAGTTAGTTCCTCGGCTGCTAAGGCTTCGGATAGCGCCTCAAGGGCTAATGCGGCCGTCTTGTTTTCGGCGCGGAGTGCTATGTCCGGATCACTAGCTAGAGTGATAATTCCATTCGGCCCGGGCATCTTAAGCTTCATGTACCCGTAATGAGGTATTGCTTGGAAGATTGTGAATGCTTCCCGCCCTAGTAAAGCGTGATATCCACTCTTAAACGGGGCCACCTGAAACGTGACTTCTTCAGACCTGTAATTATCCAGCGTGCCGAACACCACATCTAGTGTGATTTTTCCTGTGCAGCGCGCTTCCCGACTGGGGATTATTCCTCTAAAGGTTGTGCTGCTTCGCTCGACGCGGTTCCAGTCTATTTCCATTTTTTGAAGAGTTTCCTCATAAATGAGGTTCAGTCCGCTGCCTCCATCCATGAGCACCTTGGTGAGGCGAAAGCCGTCCACTATGGGACTGAGGACCAATGCGGCTGGTGCTCGGGCTGTTCGGAATCTAGGTTCATCACTTGCGTTGAAGGTAATGGCAGTGTCGCTCCATGGATTTATTGTTGCAACTTGATAGACTTCGGCGAGGCTGCGGAGTGTTCTTTTTCGCACATTGTTTGATGCGAAAGTCTCGAAGACTGTGAGAACGGTACTGGTGTCCATGGGCTGGCTTTCTGCGGCCTCCGGAATTAAGAGGTCCTCGCCGATTTTGGCCACCTGCCGGAGTATCCAACATGCTCTAAGGCTGTGAGTTGGTGTGGCGTCCTCTGTACTGTGAATTCTACAGGGTCCATCAAGCCAACTTTCCAGTACGGTTCCATGCCCTGTAGAGGGTTTTGGCTTTTTGGTGTTTATTCCGGGTGTCCTATGATGATGCACCCTCTTAGTTCGGACGGGATTACTATTCAAGGCCGGATTATCCCAAAAATTTATTTCGGTTTTCCAGGCGCTTTCCATCGCACAGTATTTTTGTACTATGGACGCCAAGTCAGCGAAGCGTGTGATATCACGACGACTTACGGCGTTAACGATTCCCTTGTCCATGCAATTACTGCAAAAAATTGAGATTGCGTCTTCCTCGCGGCAATCCTTTATCCTGTTCATAACCAGGAGGAATCTGGCCCAGTAATGATGTACTGTTTCCTCGGGCCTCTGCCTGATTTGGGAGAGATCGCTTATGATTGGGTGGGCGGGTGTCGTTGAATCTGAAACCTCACCCAATCCAAGATTCGGAGGCCGAAGAGTTTCCGAACTCTGAAGTTCGGATTCTTGGATGTTGTCCAGTGAATCTGGCCCGTTGCCTGATCCTAAGCTCAGGTCTTGAGTTATATCTCCCCCTCCGCGGGTATCTGGGTTGGAGGGGTCGGGAATTCGGACGTAGCTAGTCCTTAAAATAGATGAAGGGTCGCCGCACAGCGTCTCTACCACAGCAACGTGGTGGGTGACTTGGGGAGAGTTAATTTCTCTTAGATCGGGTTTAAGCCCAACCTGGTCGTAATCCGTAGCGACCCCTAGGGCAGCGATGTGATCCAAGAGCTCGTTTACAGAAGAGAGCTCCATTGGATCTAGCTGCTCGACGAGCTCCGAGCTGACGTGTAGGTTGCTTTTGATGACCCGAGAGGTCACCGTCGGCGCAACAGCCGAACAGGCGGTCATGAGGAAACCACCTAGCCGAAGGGTTTGGCCAATAGCCAAGGCTCCCTTAGCAACGGCGTCGTCTTTAAAGATGGGAGGAGGCATCCTTCCTGATTGTGACGGCACAGAGGAACTCTCAATGAAAGCACCAATGTCGGTGTCAAAACCGGCGGATCTCGGGTAGGGGGTCTTGAACTGTGCGTCTAGGCCGGATGGTAACAGGAGGCAAGGAACACGATGTTTTACCCAGGTTCGGGCCCTCTTGATGGAGGTAAAACCCTATGTCCTGCTTGATTAATATTGATGATATGGGTAGTACAAGAGTAGATCTACCACGAGATCAAGGAGGCTAAACCCTAGAAGCTAGCCTATGGTATGATTGTTGTATATGAAGTTGATTGCCTACGGACTACAACCCTCTGGTTTATATAGACACCGGATAGGGTTAGGGTTACATAGAGTCGGTTACAATGGTGGGAGATCTTGAATATCCGCATCGCCAAGCTTGCCTTCCACGCCAAGGAAAGTCCCATCCGGACACGGGACGAAGTCTTCAATCTTGTATCTTCATAGTCCAGGAGTCCGGCTGAAGGTATAGTCCGGCTACCCGAACACCCCCTAATCCAGGACTCCCTCAATGAGAAAGTGGTTGAGGGTTTTTGGAGCATATCACTAAGCATTGTGAGCAAGTAAGCCATTAAGCAACACCTCATCCCCTTTTAATAGTATTGGCTTTTCCTATGGACTCAATGTGATCTTGGATCACTAAAATGAAAATGTAGAGCCTTGAGCTTGAGCCAATGTGTGTCCTTAGCGTTTTGAGGGGTCCACATTCCTAATCCATGCCATGCCAATCATTGAACTTTCTGAATTGATCATCTTGAAATAGTATTAGTTCAATGAGCTATATGTTGTTAATAATTACCAAAACCACCCAGGGATAGTTGCATTTTCAGAGAATTATCCCTTGACATACGAGTGGATAAAATTGTTGGAAATATGCCCTAGAGGCAATAATAAAAGCATTATTATTATATTTCCTTGTTCATGATAATTGTCTTTATTCATGCTATAATTGTGTTATCCGGAAATCGTAATGCATGTGTGAGTAACAGACACCAACATGTCCCTAGTGAGCCTCTAGTTGACTAGCTCGTTGATCAACAGATAGTCATGGTTTCCTGACTATGGACATTGGTTGTCATTGATAACGAGATCACATCATTAGGAGAATGATGTGATGGACAAGACCCAATCCTAAACATAGCACAAGATCGTATAGTTCGTTTGCTAGAGTTTTCCAATGTCAAAGTATCTTTTCCTTAGACCATGAGATCATGTAACTCCCGGATACCGTAGGATTGCTTTGGGTATACCAAACGTCACAACGTAACTGGGTGACTATAAAGGTAGACTACGGGTATCTCCGAAAGTGTCTGTTGGGTGACATGGATCAAGACTGGGATTTGTCACTCCGTATGACGGAGAGGTATCACTGGGCCCACTTCGGTAATACATCATCATAATGAGCTCAAAGTGACCAAGTGTCTGGTCACGGGATCATGCATTACGGCACGAGTAAAGTGACTTGCTGGTAACGAGATTGAACGAGGTATTGGGATACCGACGATCGAATCTCGGGCAAGTAACATATCGATTGACAAAGGGAATTGCATACGGGGTTGATTGAATCCTCGACATCGTGGTTCATCCGATGAGATCATCATGGAGCATGTGGGAACCAACATGGGTATCCAGATCCCGCTGTTGGTTATTGATCGGAGAGTCGTCTCGGTCATGTCTGCTTGTCTCCCGAACCCGTAGGGTCTACACACTTAAGGTTCGGTGACGCTAGGGTTGTGAAGATATGTATATGCAGAAACTCGAATGTTGTTCGGAGTCCCAGATGAGATCCCGGACGTCACGAGGAGTTCCGGAATGGTCCGGAGGTAAAGAATTATATATAGGAAATGCTGTTTCGGCCATCGGGACAAGTTTCGGGGTTATCGGTATTGTACCGGGACCATCGGAGGGGTCCCGGGGGCCCACCGGGTGGGGCCACCTGTCCGGGGGGGGCACATGGGCTGTAGGGGGTGTGCCTTGGCCTTCATGGGCCAAGGGCACCAGCCCCACTAGGCCCATGCGCCTAGGGTTTCCAAGGGGGAGGAGTCCAAGTGGTGGAAGGCACCTCTGGGTGCCTTGGGGGGGAGGGAATCCTTCCCCTGGCCGCTGCACCTAGGAGGTCAGATCTCCTAGGCTGCGCACCACCCCCCCCTTGGCCCTTCTATATATAGTGGGGGAGAGGAGGGACTTCATACCCCAGCCCCTGGCGCCTCCCTCTCTCCCTGTTACGTCTCCCTCTCGTAGTATAGGCGAAGCCCTGCTACTGTGACGCCTTGCATCCACCACCACGCCGTCGTGCTGCTGGATCTTCATCAACCTCTCCTTCCCCCTTGCTGGATCAAGAAGGAGGAGACGTCTCCCGTCCCATACGTGTGTTGAACGTGGAGGTGCCGTCCGTTCGGCGCTTGGTCATCGGTGATTTGGATCACGTCGTGTTCGACTACATCATCACCGTTCTTTGAACGCTTCCGTGCGCGATCTACAAAGGTATGTAGATGCATCCAATGACTCGTTGCTAGATGAACTCCTAGATGATCTTGGTGAAACGAGTAGGAAAATTGTTGTTTTCTGCAACGGTCCCCAACAAAAATATGTTGCCCTCGATGCCTGTGTGAGTTTCGAAATAGGTGCAAGGTCCAAAGAGCTTGTTGCGAAGCTGTCTCCCATAGAAAATGAGAGGAAGAAGAAGAAGAGGACATGTGGACCAGCCACCTATCGGGTCCACTAAAGCTCAGTCCCGTGGGCCCCGAGAGGGAAATGTAACTCCTGCACCAGGCCTTGTGGTGCTACCGCCGCATGAACTCGTGCCAAACTCTAGATTTGTTTCTTACTAGCAAGATGCCCGTGCGTTGCACAGAACATCAAGATGCATTTGTATGAGTAGTTTATCTTGTGGGAGAAAATGATGAATGAGGGAAGACCTTATTTGCAAATGTGGAGAGGGGTGTGGGTATCTTTTTGCAAAATTGCCATAGTTTCCTTCCATGGACATCTACGCCTCATAACACTCCGACATCCAGCTGTGGCACCCTCGCCACGGCTAGGCCACCACCGGCTGGTTGAACTCGAACGAGTGAGTCACGAACGCCGCAGCGACAACGGCCAACTGGGCATCTCAAACCACACCGATGCCGCTTCCCCGTAGCTGATACGTCTCCAACGTATCACCTTTTCCAAACAGTTTTGCCCTTGTTTTGGACTCTAACTTGCATGATTTGAATGGAACTAACCCGGACTGACGCTGTTTTCAGCAGAATTACCATGGTGTTATTTATGTGCAGGAGCAAACATTCTCGGAATGACCCGAAACTTCACGGAGACACTTTTCAGAAAATAGAAAAAATACCTGCCAAAGATGAAGGCCAGGGGGCCCACCGTCTTCCCACGAGGGTGGGAGACGCGCCCCCCTACATCGTGGGCCCCCTGTTGCCTCTCCGACTCCAAGTCCACCTCCATATATTGAGTTTTGATGAGAAAAAAATCAGAGAGAAGAAATCATCGCGTTTTACGATATGGAGCCGCCGCCAAGCCCTAAAACCTCTCGGGAGGGCTGATCTGGAGTCCATTCGGGGCCCCGGAGAGGGGAATCTGTCGCCATCATCATCATCAACCATCCTCCATCACCAATTTCATGATGCTCACCGCCGTGCGTGAGTAATTCCATCATAGGCTTGCTGGACGGTGATGGGTTGGATGGGATCTATCATGTAATCGAGTTAGTTTTGTTAGGGTTTGATCCCTAGTGTCCACTATGTTCTGAGATTGATGTTGCTATGACTTTGCTATGCTTAATGCTTGTCACTAGGGCCCGAGTGCCATGATTTCAGATCTGAACCTATTATGTTTTCATCAATATATGAGTGTTCTTGATCCTATCTTGCAAGTCTATAGTCACCTATTATGTGTTATGATCCGTTAACCCCGAAGTGACAATAATCGGGATACTTACCGGTGATGACCGTAGTTTGAGGAGTTCATGTATTCACCATGTGTTAATGCTTTGTTCCGGTTCTCTATTAAAAGGAGGCCTTAATATCCCTTAGTTTCCGTAAGGACCCCGCTGCCATGGAAGGGTAGGACAAAAGATATCATGCAAGTTCTTTTCCATAAGCACGTATGACTATATTCGGAATACATGCCTACATAACATTGATGAACTGGAGCTAGTTCTGTGTCACCCTAGGTTATGACTATTACATGATGAACCGCATCCGACATAATTCTCCATCACCGATCCATTGCCTACGAGCTTTCCATATATTGTTCTTCGCTTATTTTCTTTCCCGTTGCTATTGCTATCATCACTACAAAATACCAAAAACATTACTTTTACTACTGTTACCTTTTGCTACCATTACCACTACTATCATATTACTTTGCTACTAAACACTTTGCTGCAGATATTAAGTTTCCAGGTGTGGTTGAATTGAAAACTCAGCTGCTAATACTTGAGAATATTCTTTGGCTCCCCTTGTGTCGAATCAATAAATTTGGGTTGAATACTTTACCCTTGAAAACTGTTGCGATCCCCTATACTTGTGGGTTATCAAGACCATTTTCTAGCGTCGTTGCCAGGGAGCATAACTCTATTCTTTGAGTCACTTGGGATATATATCTGCTTATCATTATGAAGAACTTGAGAGATCCAAAAACCAAGATCTATCCCTCAACTACGAGGGGCGGTAAGGAACTGCCATCTAGCTCTGCACTTGATTCACCTTCTGTTTTGAGTAAGCTTGCGACACCTACACCTGCTTCTGCTATTCGTTCTGATATGTCGCATGTTATTGATGATGCCACTTCTGCTATGCATGATACTTATGATGAAACTACCTCTATGCCTGATACTACTATGCCACTTAGTGATTTTCTCGATGAACAACTTGCTAGGGCTAGAGAGATTGAAAAATATTGAATCTGATGATACTGATGAAAGTGATGATGAAGAACCACTTGCTATTCCTAAGGGTTATGTATTTGATCAAGATGCTTCTTTAGCCATTTTAGCTTGCAGAAATAGAACTGAACTTAAAAAATTATTAGCTAAATGGAGTAAGCAATCCCTAAATGATAGAATGAAACCTGACCCTGCTTTTGCTACTTCACCTATCTTTGTTACTGATAAGGATTATGAATTCTCTGTTGATCCTGATATAATTACTTTGGTTGAATCTGATCCTTTTCATGGTTATGAATCTGAAACTATTGTGGCACATCTTACTAAACTAAATGGTATAGCTACCCTGTTCACTAAAGATGAGAGAACTCGCTACTTTTATATCCTTAAAATATTTCCATTCTCATTAAAGGGTGATGCTAAGATATGGTTTAATTCTCTTGATCCTGGTTGTGTGCGTAGTCCCCAGGATATGATTTATTACTTCTCTGCTAAATATTTCCCTGCTCATAAGAAACAAGCTGCTTTAAGGGATATATATATATATATATATATATATAATTTTGTGCAAATTGAAGAAGAGAGTCTCCCACAAGCTTGGGGGAGGCTTCTCCAATTACTTAATGCTTTGCCTGATCATCCTCTTAAGAAAAATGAAATACTTGATATCTTTTATAATGGACTAACCGATGCCTCCAGAGATTACCTGGATAGTTGTTGCTGGTTCTGTTTTCAGGGAAAGAACACCGGATGAAGCTGAAATTCTATTGAATAATATGTTGACAAATGAAAATAATTGGACACCTCCGGAGCCAATTCTTGAGCCTATTCCTAAACCAACTCCGAATAAGAGGGGTATTCTATTTCTCAATCCTGAAGATATGCAGGAGGCAAAGAAATCTATGAAAGAAAAGGGTATTAAAGCTGAAGATGTTAAGAATTTACCTCCTATTGAAGAAATACATGATAAAGCTGTAATCCCGTTTACTAAAATTGCTAGCCCATGTGTAGATGAGTTTGATAAATTTATGGCTAAGCAAGAAGATTTTAATGCTTACTTTGGTAGACAATTAAAATACAATTCAAATATGCTTGGACACTTAGGTGATTATATGGCTAATGTTAAAGGTGAACTTAAACTTACTAGTAAACATGCTTCTATGGTTACCACTCAAGTAGAACAAGTACTTAAAGCTCAAAATGATTTTCTCAATGAATTGAATAATAAAGATAATGATTATGTTGTTAGAGTGGCTACTAGAACTGGTAGAATGACTCAGGAACCTTTGTATCCTGAAGGCCATCCTAACAGAAATGAGCAAGATTCTCAGAGAAATAATATAGATGCATCTAGTTCTTATAAAAAGAAGAAAAAGAAAAATGATAGGACTTTGCATGCTTCTAGTGATCCTATTGTTGAAACACCTGAGAATCCAAATGATATTTCTATTTCTGATGCTGAAACTCAACCTGATAATGAAACTGAAACTAGTGATAATGTTAACAATAATGTTCATGATGATGCTCAACCTAGTAATGATAATGATATAGAAATTGAACCTGCTGTTGATCTTGATAACCCACAATCAAAGAATCAACGTTATGATAAGAAATACTTCGTTGCTAGGAAACATGGTAAAGAAAGAGAGCCTTGGGTTCAGAAACCCATGCCTTTTCCTCCAAAACCATCCAAGAAAAAGGATGATGAGGATTTTGCGCGCTTTGCTGAAATGATTAGACCTATCTTTTTACGCATGCGATTAACTGATATGCTCAAAACCAATCCTTATGATAAGTATATGAAAGATATTATTACAAATAAGAGAAAGATACCGGAAGCTGAAATTTCTACCATGCTTGCTAATTATACTTTTAAGGGTGGAATACCAAAGAAACTTGGAGATACAGGAGTACCCACTATACCATGCTCCATTAAAAGAAACTATGTTAAAACTGCTTTATGTGATCTTGGAGCCGGTGTTAGTGTTATGCCTCTCTCTTTATATCGTAGACTTGATTTGAATAAGTTGACACCTACTAAAATATCTTTGCAAATGGCTGATAAATCAACTGCTATACCTGTCAGTATTTGTGAGGATGTGCCTGTTATAGTTGCAAATGTTACTATTTTAACGGACTTTGTTATTCTTGATATTCCCGAGGACGATAGTATGTCTATTATTCTTGGAAGACCCTTTTTGAATACTGCAGGGGCTGTTATTGATTGCACTAAAGGCAATGTCACTTTTCATGTTAATGGTAATGAGCACACGGTACGCTTTCCGAGGAAACAACCTCAACTTCACAGTATCAATTCTATTGGAAAAATTCCATCGATTATATTTGGAGGTTTTGATTTCCTCTTCCTACTGTCAAGAAGAAATATGATATTCTTATTATTGGGGATGTGCATATCCCTGTTGAGGTAACATAGTGTTATTCGAAATTTCTCTGGTTCCATGTTATTCGGAATGAGTTCGTTAACAAGACTTGATCAACCTTGTTAGTGGATTCCTTTTGATGATCATGAGATGGATGAAACTAGAAGGCACAACCTTTTGTACCCCACTTTTACTTTATGTTATTTATATTAAATAAAATAAAAATATATATTTTTCTGTCCGTTATCTGATTATCCGTGCAATATAAAAATACCTCGAAAATAAAAGTTCTCCAAATGACCGAAAAATTAAATATGATTTTTTTCTAGAATATTTGAGGATTTATGGAACTGAGAACACACCAGGGGGGTCAACCACCTGCCCACGAGGGTGGAGGGTGCGCGCACCCCCTTAGGGCGCGCCCCCTGCCTAGTGGGCCCATGGTGGCACTCCTCCACTTATTCCTGCACCCACACACTTCATCTTCCTCCCCCAAACACAAATAACCAGCTCAAACCCGAGTCCAAGCTCGTTTTGCTGCCATTTTCGATCTCCTTGCTCAAAGCACCTCTCACAAAACTGCTTGGGGAGATTGTTCCTTGGTATGTGACTCCTCCATTGGTCCAATTAGTTTTTGTTCTAGTGCTTTATTCATTGCAAATTTTTGCTGCTTAGGTGACCCTGTTCTTGAGCTTGCATGTCAAATTTATATGGTCAAAAGTAGTTTTGATGCATGATATAGGCCCTAGGCACTTGTAGGAGTAGCTGCTATCGATATTATTGAGTTTGGTTTACTTTTATTTTGAAGTTACTAAAATTTTTCAGAATTTTTCAGAGGAAGAAAAGTGCTTAGGAAAATGTTCCAAGGTGGTTCTTCAAAGAAGCAAGGACCCAGGCTTGCAATGCGTGATGCTGACGAAGAGCCACCAAGAGACGCTCCAGTGCGTCCTTGTGAGTGGCCTTCTGAAAATTTTATGGATCAAGCGGGAATAAAAGAAGAATTCAACACATATTTGCATAACGCTGATCTCGTGAGCTTCGAGGAAGAGAAGTGCAGTCAGTATCATGAGCTCACTAGCTCCTTTGTGAGGAGGTTTGAATTTTCAACCTCACGTAATTCTCCAACTGTCCTGTTTGATCTTTATGATAAATCTTATACCATGGACTTAGAGGATTTTACCACTGCATGCAAACTTTCACAATGGGGTAGTATAAGGGATCCTCGCAAATCTGAATTTAGAGATTTTCTTGCTAGCATAACTGTGGGAGAATCTAGAGATATTACACAAGCTACCATAGGGAGCATTCACTTTCCTGCTATACATTATTTTGCTCTCTTCATAGGTAGATGCATAAATGGTAAAGATGAGGCATGTCACATGTGTGTCCCCGATCTCAGTATTCTTAGGAGTGCTGTGTTAGGAGACCAATCATATAATTTGGGAGCCATTGTTGCACGTAGGTTGCATCTTAATAGACGTAATGGAGATTTCTTTGGTGGAATTTATGCAACCCGCATAGCTAATTTTCTTGGTATAGATGTACGCGAAGATGATATTGAATTACCTCCTGCATATCTAGATTTTAATGCTATGGTTCACCACCAGTTTGTCGAGAGGAACGAATCACCTCTCCAGTATCGACTAATCTTTGACAGACGCAGTGCTGTCTGTATTACTCTCCCTGCTCCTGCTTTCTTTGATTATCAGGCAAGAGGAGGATATACTATTACCAGAGAGGAGGCAGATGAGTACGAGAGGAGAGAGGAGGCTGCCCGTCGCCACGCTGCAGCTCAGCAGGTGATAGCTGCTGCATCACAATACGACCCCAGCTACTATTATGGATATCCGCCAGGCCAGCCGTGGCCATAGACCAACTTAGGCCAAAAGCCTAAGCTTGGGTGAGTACGTATTTCCCACCGACATTACATTTATGTTCACACACTCATTGCTAGATGTCGGTGCTCATACTTTTTCATTGTATCATCCATGCTAGTTTATTTTCCTTTTTATGCTTTCTTCCTATGTATTTAATAAACCTTAGGAAAAACCAAAAAAATTATTTGTAGCTTTTAATTAGTTTACTTTCCATGCTTGTAGTAGTAATTAAAAAGAAAACCCAAAAAGATTTCCTGTTCTTCTTTTTCTTGTTGGGAGCTTTCCCGTGTAAATAGTTTCATTTCTTTTCTTTTCTTTGGGGGTCGATAGGAGAAGACCATGATTAAATTGTTGAAGAGGTTCTTATATGCATCATTGTTGATCTGACAAAAGAGCCCATATTGCCTTGTCTTCTCCTGTTTATTGAATGCCTGCAGATTCCAGCTTAGTCCAATGCACGTGCACTGTTATTATTATTCACATTGTTCGGTCGTGCATGTGAAAGGCAATTATGATGATATATGATGGACTGACTGAGATGAGAAAAGCTGGTATGAAATCGACCTCTTTTGTTTTTGTAAATATGATTAGTTCGTCGTTCTTGATTCGGCCTATTATGAACAAACATGTTTGCAATGACAATTAGAGATCATAGTTTCTTGTGCCATGCTTGATTAGCTATGAGTTATAATGGTTTACCTTGCGTGCCAACATGCTATTGAGATGGTTATGATGTGGTATGATAGGGTGGTATCCTCCTCTGAATGATTTAAGTGACTTGACTTGGCACATGTTCACGCATGTAGTTGAAACAAAATCAACATAGCCTTCACGATATTTATGTTCATGGTGGATTATATCCTACTCATGCTTGCATTCGATGTTGATTAATTTTAATGCATGTTCATGACTGTTGTCGCTCTCTAGCTGGTCGCTTCCCAGTCTTTTGCTAGCCTTCACCTGTACTAAGCGGGAATACTGCTTATGCATCCAAACTCCTTAAACCCCAAAGTTATTCCACATGAGTCCACTATACCTACCTATATACGGTATCTACATGCCGTTCCAAGTAAATTTGTATGTGCCAAACTCTAAACCTTCAAATAAATATCCTGTTTTGTATGCTCGAATAGCTCATGTATCAACTAGGGCTGTCTATATCTTCCATGTTAGGCGGATTATTCTCAAGAGGAGTGGACTCCGCTCCTCACTCACGAGATAAATGGATGGTCACCGGGATGCCCAGTCCCATGCTTTATGCAAACTAAATCAAAATAATTGCAAACAAAACTCCCCCTGGGACTCTTGTTAGTTGGAGGCACTCGTTGTTTCGAGCAAGCCATGGATTGATGCCTATTCATAAACTTTACCATTTCGTTTATAGCATAGCAAACTCGGTGGAAGGGGGAGCATAAACTTTCCCATTCCGTTCGGGAACCGCCTATAATGTGTGTAGCATGGAAGATATCGCCATCTCCTGGTTGTTATGTTGACAATGAAAGGATATCGCTCAAAATATTATTCACCTCTTTTTCAAAACCAAGCTCTGGCACCTCTACAAATCCCTGCTTCCCTCTGCGAAGGGACTATCTATTTACTTTTATGCTGAGTCATCATCCTCTTATTAAAAAGCACCAGTTGGAGAGCACCGCTGTCATTTGCATTCATTATTGTTAGTTTACATTGAGTATGACTTGACTGGATCTCTTTTACCATGAATTACAATGTCTAATCAGTCCTTGGTCTTTAAAGGTGCTCTGCATTTATGTTTTGCGGTCTCAGAACGGGCTAGCGAGATACCACCTTGTTATGTCATATTATGATTGTTTTGAGAAAGTGTTGTCATCCGAGTTTTATTATTATGGCTCGCTAGATGATTATGCTATTGATATGAGTAACTTGAGACCTATGCGTTATTGCGAATGTGGTTTGTTATAATCTTTGCTGAAAACTTGAATGCTAGCTTTACATATTTACAACAACAAGAGCAAACAGAGTTTGTAAAAGTTTTTCTTTATCACTTTCAGTTTGTCAACTGAATTGCTTGAGGACAAGCAAAGGTTTAAGCTTAGGGGAGCTGATACGTCTCCAACGTATCTACTTTTCCAAACACTTTTGCCCTTGTTTTGGACTCTAACTTGCATGATTTGAATGGAACTAACCAGGACTGACGCTGTTTTCAGCAGAATTACCATGGTGTTATTTATGTGCAGGAGCAAACATTCTCGGAATGACCCGAAACTTCACGGAGACACTTTTCAGAAAATAGAAAAAATACCTGCCAAAGATGAAGGCCAGGGGGCCCACCGTCTTCCCACGAGGGTGGGAGACGCGCCCCCCTACATCGTGGGCCCCCTGTTGCCTCTCCGACTCCAAGTCCACCTCCATATATTGAGTTTTGATGAGAAAAAAATCAGAGAGAAGAAATCATCGCGTTTTACGATATGGAGCCGCCGCCAAGCCCTAAAACCTCTCGGGAGGGCTGATCTGGAGTCCATTCGGGGCTCCGGAGAGGGGAATCTGTCGCCATCATCATCATCAACCATCCTCCATCACCAATTTCATGATGCTCACCGCCGTGCGTGAGTAATTCCATCGTAGGCTTGCTGGACGGTGATGGGTTGGATGGGATCTATCATGTAATCGAGTTAGTTTTGTTAGGGTTTGATCCCTAGTGTCCACTATGTTCTGAGATTGATGTTGCTATGACTTTGCTATGCTTAATGCTTGTCACTAGGGCCCAAGTGCCATGATTTCAGATCTGAACCTATTATGTTTTCATCAATATAAGAGTGTTCTTGATCCTATCTTGCAAGTCTATAGTCACCTATTATGTGTTATGATCCGTTAACCCCGAAGTGACAATAATCGGGATACTTACCGGTGATGACCGTAGTTTGAGGAGTTCATGTATTCACATGTGTTAATGCTTTGTTCCGGTTCTCTATTAAAAGGAGGCCTTAATATCCCTTGGTTTTCGTAAGGACCCTGCTACCATGGGAGGGTAGGACAAAAGATGTCATGAAACTTCTTTTCCATAAGCACGTATCACTATATTCGGAATACATGCCTACATTATATCAATGAACTGGAGCTAGTTCTGTGTCACCCTAGGTTATGACTATTACATGATGAACCTTATCCGGCATAATTCTCCATCACTGATCCATTGCCTACAAGCTTTCCATATATTGTTCTTCGCTTATTTACTTTCCTGTTGCTATTGCTATCATCACTACAAAATACCAAAAACATTACTTTTACTACTGTTACCTTTTGCTACCGTTACCACTACTATCATATTACTTTGCTACTAAACACTTTGCTGCAGATATTAATTTCCAGGTGTGGTTGAATTGACAACTCAGCTGCTAATACTTGAGAATATTCTTTGGCTCCCCTTGTGTCGAATCAATAAATTTGGGTTGAATACTTTACCCTCGAAAACTGTTGCGATCCCCTATACTTGTGGGTTATCAGTAGCCGACCTACGCTGGCATGTGGTCACATGTCGTTGAGCCACGTGTCAACGTATGACAGCAGGAACGCCTCCAGGCTCACTGGCTCAACTACGTCGAGTACATCATGTTCGCAATCCGATACCCGTTAAGCAGGTTGCTCCCGGCCATGAGCACACGCCTATACCTATCCAGCATTCCAGCCTTGTCGCTGAGTGGTACATCCTCGGGACGGTGCAAGCGGCTGGAATCTTGAGCCCAAGTCGACCTATGTGCCCCGGGTATATCATTGGCTCCCGCCCGAGCACCCACCCGACTGTCGTTGCCGCCGCACCACTGACGATCGGGAGCAGCACACTGCCGCTCATCCGGAGCGCGAGCTAGTAAACGTTGTGCGGCACGTCACAACAGTCAAGAACTATTGACATGCGTCGACTGGGCAGAGACTTTTCTTGGACACAAGCTCCATGGTCTCGTCCAAGATCGGTGTGGTACTGCAGTAGAACATACGGGTAAAATACTATGGGAGCAGCTGCATGTGCATGGCCTAGACGCCGATGTTGGCATGGAGGAGGTGGTACTCGCTGGCACTGTAGCGTGCTGCATGGCTTAGGCAGGCACCTGTTGTGACGCTCTGGCGTTGGCACCGGCATTATCAATGTAGCTGATGATCTGGAGGAGGATGAGCAGAAAAGGAAAGGGTCTTGCATGCGTGTACAGATTCATGCGGGAAATTATTTCCTGGAAATGCAACCTTTGTTTACCTTTCTTTGAGGCTATAGATGACCCACATGAGGAAATCTATTATAACCGTTGGATGAAAATTAGTGGTGCGGGAGTACGGATCGGAGCATGGGAGGGGAGCTGGCAAGACTCGTCTGCCGACCTGTGCCTCACCCCTCTCGGTCCCACCGCCACTTTGCTTTCATGAGAATGACATGTGGGCCAGCCGCATTTAAGGTCCACATGTCATTGACTCATAGGCTGGTACAGCAAGCCAATGAAGTTCGGTCTCACGGGCCCCAAGAGGGAAATGTAACTCCTGTGCCAGGCCTTGTGGTGCTCCCGCAGTACGAACTCGTGCCAAACCCAGAATTTGTTTCTTACTACTACCAATGTGCCAGCCTGTGCGTTTCAATGGAT
This sequence comes from Triticum urartu, assembly GCF_003073215.2. Taxonomy (NCBI): domain Eukaryota; kingdom Viridiplantae; phylum Streptophyta; class Magnoliopsida; order Poales; family Poaceae; genus Triticum; species Triticum urartu. The sequence continues at coordinate 176,250,269 of NC_053026.1, read as the reverse complement.
CCAAAGTATCTATTTAGTGGAGTGCACTCTAAACACATCATCTATTTATTTTTCTCTAGCCTTTCCTAGCCATGCAACCAAGCCACAGAAGCTTCTTGGGTCCCTCCCACATCATATTATTCATACTACGTTGACTGAAAAAAGATAAATCACCCGAAACAAGATCTTCCCATTTTTTGTTCCTACGATGCTGTGTCGTGCACGTACCTAGTTGTATAGTGGTAGTACTAGTTGTAGTACAAACTTCGTACTAGTAAGAGTAGTAGTACAGAGTGCTCCTACTCTATCAACGAGCCCCATCTGACACCAAATTTATTGGCTTCCGTGCTACAACTAGATCTTCCCCTCATCATTTCTGTTTTCCAATGCGGCGAGTGGGGTGCGGTTTACTAATAGTTGGTTTGCTCAACTGTGGTCCCACATGAAAGTGAAAATGCTAGGAAACATGCCTTCCCTAGCTATGTGGCATGCCGGATGGACCGTGGAATACTCCCGATTCCCGGGCGTGTGGGGGTGCGACGCGAACGCGGCATGCCTTTTTATTTTACTAGCAATGTGCCCGTGCGTTGCGATGGATCCAAAGTAGAATAGTACTTGCTACCTCTTGAGCACTGCGTTGGTTTTCCCTTGAAGAGGAAAGGGTGGTGCAGCAAAGTAGCGTAAGTATTTCCCTTAGTTTTTTTAGAACCAAGGTATCAATCTAGTAGGAGGCCACGCACGAGTCCCTCGCACCTACAAACAAATAAAGTTCTCGCAACCAACGCAATAAAGGGGTTGTCAATCCCTTCACGGTCACTTATGAAAGTGAGATCTGATAGATATAATAAGATAATATTTTTGGCATTTTTATGATAAAGATGCAAAGTAAATAAAGCGAAATAAAAACGGCACCAGAAATAGCTTGTTAACGGGAGATTAATATGATGGAAAATAGACCCGGGGGCCATAGGTTTCACTAGTGGCTTCTCTCGAGAGCATAAGTATTACGGTGGGTAGACAAATTACTGTTGAGAAATTGACAGAATTGAGCATAGTTATGAGAATATCTAGGTATGATGATGTATATAGGCATCACGTCCGAGACAAGTAGACCGACTCCTGCCTGCATCTACTACTATTACTCCACACATTGACCGCTATCCAGCATGCATCTAGAGTATTAAGTTCAAAGGAATAGAGTAACACTTTAAGTAAGATGACATGATGTAGAGGGATAAACTCATGCAATATGATATAAACCCCATCTTGTTATCCTCGATGGCAACAATACAATACGTGCCTTGCTGCCCCTACTGTGACTGGGAAAGGACACCGCAAGATTGAACCCAAAGCTAAGCACTTCTCCCATTGCAAGAAAGATCAATCTAGTAGGCCAAACCAAGCTGATAATTCGAAGAGACTTGCAAAGATAACCAATCATACATAAAATAATTCAGAGAAGATTCAAATATTGTTCATAGGTAAACTTGATCATAAACCCACAATTCATCGGTCTCAACAAACACATCGCAAAAGAAGATTACATCGAATAGATCTCCGCGAGAATCGTGGAGAACTTTGTATTGATATCCAAAGAGAGAGAAGAAGCCATCTAGCTAATAACTATGGACCCGAAGGTCTAAGGTAAACTACTCACACATCACCGGAGAGGCTATGGTGTTGATGTAGAAGCCCTCCGTGATCGATGCCCCCTCCGGCGGTGCTCCGGAAAAGGCCCCAAGATGGGATCTCACGGGTACAGAAGGTTGCGGCGGTGGAATTAGGTTTTTGGCTCCGTATCTGGTAGTTTGGGGGTACGTAGGTACATATAGGAGGAAGAAGTGCGTCGGTGGAGCAATGGGGCCCCACGAGGGGGGGGGGCGCCCTTGGGGGGGGGGGGTAGGCGTGCCCCCTATCTCGTGCCTTCCTGGTTGATGTCTTGACGTAGGGTCCAAGTCCTCTGGATCACGTTCGTTCCAAAAATCACGTTCCTGAAGGTTTCATTCCGTTTGGACTCCGTTTGATATTCTTTTTCTGCAAAACTCTGTAATAGGCAAAAAAACAATTCTGGGCTGGGCCTCCGGTTAATAGGTTAGCCCCAATAATAATATAGAAGTGTATAATAAAGCCCAATAATTTCCAAAACAGAATATAATATAACATGGAACAATCAAAAATTATAGATACGTTGGAGACATATCAAGCATCCCCAAGCTTAATTCCTACTCGTCCTCGAGTCGGTAAATGATAAAAACAGAATTTTTGATGTGGAATGCTACTTGGCATAATTTCAATGTAATTCTCTTAATTGTGGTATGAATATTCAGATCCGAAAGATTCAAGACAAAAGTTTAATATTTACATAAAAATAATAATACTTCAAGCATACTAACTAAGCAATTATGTCTTCTCAAAATAACATGCCCAAAGAAATTTATCCCTACAAAATCATATAGTCTGGCTATGCTCTATCTTCACCACACAATGTATTTAAATCATGCAGAACCCCGATGACAAGCCAATCAATTGTTTCATACTTTTGGTGTTCTCAAACTTTTTCAATCTTCATGCAATACATGAGCGTGAGCCATGGACATAGCACTATATGTGGAATAGAATGGTGGTTGTGGAGAAGACAAAAAAGGAGAAGATAGTCTCACATCAACTAGGCGTATCAATGGGCTATGGAGATGCCCATTAATAGATATCAATGTGAGTGAGTAGAGATTGCCATGCAACATATGCACTAGAGCTATAAGTATATGAAAGCTCAACAAAAGAAACTAAGTGGGTGTGCATCCAACTTGCTTGCTCACGAAGACCTAGGGAATTTTGAGGAAGCCCATCATTGGAATATACAAGCCAAGTTCTATAATGAAAAATTCTCACTAGTATATGAAAGTGATATCATAGGAGACTCTCTATCATGAAGATCATGGTGCTACTTTGAAGCACAAGTGTGGAAAAAGGATAGTAACATTGTCCCTTCTCTCTTTTTCTCTCATTTTTTTATTTGGGCCTTCTTTTTTTCCTTTTGGTCTCTTTTTTTTTCTTTTTCTTCTTTTTTTATTTTTCATCTGGATTCTCATCCTGACTTGTGGGGGAATCATAGTCTCCATGATCCTTTCCTCACTAGGACAATGCTCTAATAATGATGATCATCACACTTTATTTACTTACAAATCAATACTTAGAACAAAATATGACTCTATGTGAATGCCTCCGGCGGTGTACCGGGATGTGCAATGATGCATGAGTGACATGTATGAAATAATTATGAACGGTGGCTTTGCCACAAATATGATGTCAACTACATGATCATGCAAGCAATATGACAATGATGAAGCGTGTCATAATAACGGAATGGTGGAAAATGCATGGCAATATATCTCAGAATGGCTATGGAAATGCCATAATAGGTAGGTATGGTGGCTGTTTTGAGTAAGGTATTTGTTGGGTTTATGGTACCGGCGAAAGTTGCGCGATACTAGAAAGGCTAGCAATGGTGGAAGGGTGAAAGTGCGTATAATCCATGGACTCAACATTAGTCATAAAGAACTCACATACTTATTGCAAAAATCTATTAGTTATCAAAGAAAAGTATTACGCGCATGCTCCTAGGGGGATAGATTGGTAGGAAAAGACCATTGCTCGTCCCCGACCGCCACTCATAAGGAAGACAATCAATAAATAAATCATGCTCCGATTTCATCACATAACGGTTCACCATACGTGCATGCTACGAGAATCACAAACTTCAACACAAGTATTTGTCAAATTCACAACTACTCAACTAGCATGACTCGCATATCACCATCTCCATATCTCAAAACAATTATCAAGTATCAAACTTCCCATAGTATTCAACACACTCATAAGAATTTTTTTTACTAATCTTGAATGCCTATCATAATTAAAGCAAATTACCACGCTGTTTTGTAGGACTCTCAAAATAATCTAAGTGAAGCATGAGAGAACAATTGTTTCTATAAAAAAAATCCACCACCATGCTCTAAAAGATATAAGTGAAGCACTAGAGCAAAAACTATATAGCTCAAAAGATATAAGTGAAGCACATAGAGTATTCTAATAATTTTCAAATCATGTGAGTCTCTCTCAAAAGGTGTGGACAGAAAGGATGATTGTGGTAAACTGAAAATCAAAGACTCAAATAATACAATATGCTCCAAGCAAAACGCATATCTTGTGGTGAATAAAAATATAGCTCCAAGTAAAGTTACCGATAGATGAAGACGAAAGAGGGGATGCCTTCCGGGGCATCCCCAAGCTTAGGATTTTGGGTGTCCTTGAATTTTACCTTGGGGTGCCATGGGCATCCCCAATATTAGGCTCTTGTCACTCCTTGTTCCATAATCCATCAAAACTTAACCCAAAACTTGAAAACTTCACGACACAAAACTCAAAATAGAAAATCTCGTGAGCTCCGTTAGCGAAATAAAACAAAACACCACTTCAAGGTACTGTAATGAACTCATTATTTATTTATATTGGTGTTAAACCTACTGTATTCCAACTTCTCTATGGTTTATAAACTATTTTACTAGCCATAGATTCATCAAAATAAGCAAACAACACACGAAAAACAGAATCTGTCAAAAACAGAACAGTCTGTAGTAACCTGTAGCTAAAGCAAACTTCTGCGACCCCAAAAATTATAAAATAAATTGCTGGATGTGAGTAATTTATCTATTAATCATCTGCAAAAAGAATTAACTAAATATCACTTTCCAAATAAAAATGGCAGCAATTCTTGTGAGTGCTCAAGTTTCTGTTTTTTACAGCAAGATCAAAAAGACTTTCCCCAAGTCTTCCCAACGGTTCTACTTGGCACAAACACTAATTAAACACAAAAAACACAACCAAAAAATAGGATAGATAAATTATTTATTACTAAACAGGAGCTAAAAGTAAGGAAAAAATAAAATTGGGTTGCCTCCCAACAAGCGCTATCGTTTAACGCCCCTAGCTAGGCATAAAAGCGAAGATAGATTTAGGTATTGCCATAATAATATGATAACTCAATAAAACTCATTTCATATTCTCTACGTTCAGCAGCAAGTTTTCTTTGAGGCAAGCAAAAGTAATCGAAAGGGATAAATTTAATGGAACAAAAGTCACCAAGATCAAGTTTAGGAGGTATAGGTTCCTCCTTCGGCCCTTCGTATTGCACAACCAATTCATCATTATAAGCATTCTTTTGAGAGAACTTTGTGAGCCTATACTTGAGAGAATATCCTAGATCATTATCTCGAATAGCCAAATCATTATTAAGTTCAGAAATTCTATCAACTAGAACATTGGTAGGAACCCTCTTTCTAAGATTTTCATTGAAAGCAACATAGTCTAGAGATTGAAAATGCATTTTTTTCTTGATCAAAGAGAATAGCCTCTATGGGAGGACTGACAACGTCCACCCTATAACGCGCAAAGATTTCTTTGGCCTCTTTTATTATAAATCTAAACTCATGAGCCAAAAAGATAGTAGCGGCACTCTCAACAGAAGAATGCTCAATATTAGAAAATTCTAGGAAAATCATTTGTATGCAAGGATGCATGTGCATGAATTGTCTTTCAAGTTCAACTACAAGCATGGCGATAGCATCCGCAAGACTACTAGTTCTATGAAGAATAGAACTACCCATAGAAGGCAAAGCACCGGCACAAGTAAAGAAATCTTGGATAACTCCTTTTCCAATAATATTACCACTACCAATTCGGAATTTTTTTTGTATGTAAGATAGGGGGTTCTTCAGCAGGAGCATCAGAATTTTCCATGATATTATTATTGTCCATATCGACAATAATTTCCCCAATTTCAGACATAACGGCATAAAGTGCAAGGGGCAAAAAGATGCAAATAGGAAAGAGAAGGAGGACGGAGAGAGAGGGCGAATAAAATGGCAAGGGTGAAGTGGGGGAGAGGAAAACGAGAGGCAAACAGCAAATAATGTAATGCGGGAGATAAGGGTTTGTGATGGGTACTTGGTATGTTGACTTTTGCGTAGACTCCCCGGCAACGGCGCCAGAAATCCTTCTTGCTACCTCTTGAGCACTACGTTGGTTTTCCCTTGATGAGGAAAGGGTGATGTAGCAAAGTAGCGTAAGTATTTCCCTCAGTTTTTGAGAACCAAGGTATCAATCCAGTAGGAGATCACGCTCAAGTCCCACGCACTTACACAAACAAATAAGAACCTCGCAACCAACGCGATAAAGGGGTTATCAAGCCCTTCTTGGTCACTTATGAGAGTGAGATCTGATAGATATGGTAACAAAATATTTTTGGTATTTTTATGATAAAGATGCAAAGTAAATAAAGCGAAATAGAAACGGCACCAGAAATAGCTTGTTAACGGGAGATTAATATGATGGAAAATAGACCCGGGGGCCATAGGTTTCACTAGTGGCTTATCTCGAGAGCATAAGTATTACAATGGGTAAACAAATTACTGTTGAGAAATTGACAGAATTGAGCATAGTTATGAGAATATCTAGGTATGATGATGTATATAGGCATCACGTCCGAGACAAGTAGACCGACTCCTGCCTGCATCTACTACTATTACTCCACACATTGACCGCTATCTAGCATGCATCTAGAGTATTAAGTTCAAAGGAACAGAGTAACACTTTAAGTAAGATGACATGATGTAGAGGGATAAACTCATGCAACATGATATAAACCCCATCTTGTTATCCTCGATGGCAATAATACAATACATGCTTTGCTGCCCCTACTGTGACTGGGAAAGGACACCGCAAGATTGAACCCAAAGCTAAGCACTTCTCCCATTGCAAGAAAGATCAATCTAGTAGGCCAAACCAAACTGATAATTCGAAGAGACTTGCAAAGATAACCAATCATACATAAAAGAATTCAGAGAAGATTCAAATATTGTTCGTAGATAAACTTGATCATAAACCCACAATTCATCGATCTCAACAAACACACTATAAAAGAATATTACATCGAATAGATCTCCACGAGAATCGTGGAGAACTTTGAATTGAGATCCAAAGAGAGAGAAGAAGCCATCTAGCTAATAACTATGGACCCGACGGTCTGACGTAAACTACTCACACATCATCGGAGAGGCTATGGTGTTGATGTAGAAGCCCTTCGTGATCGATTCCCCCTCCGGCGGACCTCCGGAAAAGGCCCCAAGATGGGATCTCACGGGTACAGAAGGTTGCGGCGGTGGAATTAGGTTTTTGGCTCCGTATCTGGTAGTTTGGGGGTACGTAGGTATATATAGGAGGAAGAAGTACGTCGGTGGAGTAACGTGGGCCCCGCGAGGGTGGAGGGCGCGCCTGGGGGGGGGGGGTAGGTGCGCCCCCTACCTCGTGCCTTCCTAGTTGATGTCTTGACGTAGGGTCCAAGTCCTCTGGATCATGTTCGTTCCAAAAATCACGTTCCCGAAGGTTTCATTCCGTTTGGACTCCGTTTGATATTCTTTTTCTGCGTAACTCCGAAATAGGCAAAAAAAACAGCAATTCTGGGATGGGCCTCCGGTTAATAGGTTAGTCCCAAAAATAATATAAAAGTGTATAATAAAGGCCAATAATGTCCAAAACAGAATATAATATAGCATGGAACAATCAAAAATTATAGATACGTTGGAGACGTATCAGTACTTATTCACAAACTTGAAAAAAACACTCTTGTTTTGATATACATATATACCACTAAAAATATATTACTTTTAACTCAAAGTGTATTTCTCAGGCTGTGAAATATATTACAGTGATGCATATAATTGTGTAGGATCGAAAGTATGTCTAGAGGGGGGTGATTAGACTACTTGACCAAATAAAAATCTAGCCTTTTCCCAATTTTAGTTCTTGGCAGATTTTAGCTATCTTAGCACAAGTCAAGCAATCTCCACACAATTCAAGCAAGCATGCAAAAGAGTATATGACCAGCGGAAAGTAAAGCATGCAACTTGCAAGAATGTAAAGGGAAGGGTTTGGAGGATTCAAACGCAATTGGAGACACGGATGTTTTTTTCATGGTTCCGATAGGTGGTGCTATCGTACATCCACGTTGATGGAGACTTCAACCCATGGAGGGTAACGATTGCGCGAGTCCACGGAGGGCTCCACCCACGAAGGGTCCATGAAGAAGCAACCTTGTCTATTCCATCACGGCCGTCGCCCACGAAGGACTTGCCTCACTAGCGGTAGATCTTCACGAAGTAGGCGATCTCCTTGCCCTTACAAACTCCTTGGTTCAACTCCACAATCTTGTCGGAGGCTCCCATGTGACACCTAGCCAATCTAGGAGACACCACTCTCCAAGAAGTAACAAATGGTGTGTTGATGATGAACTCCTTGCTCTTGTGCTTCAAATGATAGTCTCCCCAACACTCAACTCTCTCTCACAGGATTTGGATTTGGTGGAAAGAAGATTTGAGTGGAAAGCAACTTGGGGAAGGCTAGAGATCAAGATTCATATGGTTGGAATGGAATATCTTGACCTCAACACAAGTGTAGGTGGTTCTCTCTTAGAAAATGTGTATTGGAAGTGTAGGTATGTTCTGATGGCTCTCTCCACGAATGAAGAGTGGGTGGAGGGGTATATATAGCCTCCACACAAAATCTAACCGTTACACACAATTTGCCAATCTCGATGGGACCGAATGGTTAAACTCGGTCGGACCGATTCAGCAAACCTAGTGACCGTTAGGATTTTCGGTGGGACTGAGATGCAACTCGGTAGGACCGAGTTGGTTAGGGTTAGGGCATAACGTAATCTCGGTGTGACCGATTACACAAACTCGGTGGGACCGATTTTGGTAATAAGCTAACCAGAGAGTTGGTCAGGTAAACTCGGTGGGACCGATTCGCTAATCTCGGTGAGACCGAAGTGTTACAAAAGGGAAACAGAGAGTTTACATTGCAATCTCGGTTGGACCGATCGCTCATCTCGGTAAGACCAAAACGTTACGAAGGGAAACAGAGAGATTACAATCCCATCTCGGTGAGACTGAGATCCCTATCGGTGAAACCGATTTGCCTAGGGTTTGTGGCAGTGGCTATGACATTTGAAACTCTATGGCGCCGGATAGAAAGAATCGGTGGGGCCGATTTTGACTTTTTGTTTAGGTCATATGTGGATGTGGGAAGGTAGTTGAGGATTTTGGAGCATATCACTAAGCATTTTGAGCAAGCAAGCCATTAAGCAACACCTCATCCCTCCTTGATAGTATTGGCTTTTCCTATAGACTCAATGTGATCTTGGATCACTAAAATATAAAATGTAGAGTCTTGAGCTTCAAGCTTGAGCCAAACTTTTTGTCCTTAGAATTTTGAGGGATCCACTTTCCTCATCCATGCCATGCCATTCATTGAGCTTTTCCTGAAATATTAATCTTGGAATAATGTTAGCTCAATGAGCTATATGTTGTTAGGAATTACCAAAACCACCCAGGGATAGTTGCACTTTCAATCTCCCCCTTTTTGGTAATTGATGACAACATATAGATCAAAGCTTCGACAAATGATAATAAGAGTGAAAGATATTGTCGCTTTGAGAAGTATGTGAAAAGCAAGAGCTCCCCCTAAATTTGTGCATATCTTAAGATTTGCTTTGGACTGCAAATGCACAATGAGTTAGGATCATGGGTTACTCTTCCATGTCACATACATCTTGGTGGAGCGCTCAAAATAATAAAGATTGAATACATGCACTCATCACCAAGCAAAGTGAATGATCATATAAGGATAAGTAAGATAATATCATCTAACAAGCATACGTGTAGCTTATGATCAACCACATGATCATCAATGTCTCACAGATAATAGCATAGTATCTCAAGCAATCAAAAAACAAACAAAGTTCAACCATCAAAGCAAGAGAGAATAAAAAGCAACGCTCTCTCTCGAAACCTATGATCTATACATGTTTCTCCCCCTTTGGCAACAAGTTACCAAAAAGTTCATAGAAAATGCATAGCACTAAAACGTCTCTCAAGCTTGGTCTTCAGTTGGTGGTGTCCGGATAACTCCAAGAACGAAGGCTTCAGTCGAAGTAGATGGAGCTGCTGGGGTAGGTGCTGGAGCTGGTGGCACTGAAGCTGTAGCTGGTGCAGATGAAGTGGCTCTAGTGTCTGTTACTGGTACTGCAGTTGACCTCTAAGCTCTAGGCACTCTGGCAAATGCATCAGTGGTTGTTCTGCCCTTCCTCTCCTGCATGTCATCCTGTAGCTGCTCCACAACAGACTGGATCTCAGTTACCTTCACATCCATGTCATAGAACTTCTGCTCCATGATTCTTTCCAAGCTCTCCTGGTTTCGAGTCAGGGTGGCCAGTCCTTTCTCTATCCTTAGAGTGGATGCAATCAAGTAGCCAAGCTGATCTTGCTTGCTTTTTAGAAGATACTGAGATGCCTCCTCCTGGGTTGGCATCTTTGCAGCTTTTTTTGTTTTTGCCTTCTCTCTCTTGGCTTGTGCTTGTACTGAGGATGGTTCATCTTCATCCATAACCACTTGGTTGTCCTCAAAGTCAGGATAGAGAACAAAGTGTTCCTTATCCAACAGATATTTTCCTGTGCCCATCTTTGAGTTAATCAACTCCTGAATTTGTGGGGCATATCCACAACTTCTCTTTTGGTCTGCTGCTGTCCTCTTGATAGTCTCACCCGTGAGGCTCATGACCTTGAATTTCTGTGGCACATTAAATATGTGTAGCAAATTAATTGCATGCCCTCTGATCATGTTGTGGTCAACTGACTTGGGCAAAAGAGTGTGCCTTAGGATCCAGTTGATCGTTGGCAGTCCTGACAGAAGAAAATGGACTGACCCAAACTTGAAAGTCTCAAGAGCTTTGTCTGGGATCTCCATGTACATTTGTGACATAGAATTGTGATCCATCTTTTTCTTGGCATAAACATCCAAGTCATCTTCACTTTCCTTTGGGGCATTGATCAGATTGGCCCATTCCTCAATAGTTGATTGGTATCTCGTTCCTTCAGACATCCAAACTATTCTGCCATCTGGATAGAAATGTGTTGTGGAGTAGAATTGCATAATGAGCTCATCATTCCAGTTTGTGAGCTTCTGCCCAACAAAGTCTGCAACTCCACACGCACTAAAGATGTCATACACTCCAGGATAGTGTTCTTCATTCTCCTTCATGTAGGTCCAGTCGACCCACCTCATATCACACACTATAGGCTTCTTGTCCAACAAAATTGTCTCATAGAAATCCTGCTGTTCCTTTGTGTGGAACCTGTAATCAACATCAGTCCTTCTCCTAGTGGCATATGGATCTGACTCTCGCCATAGCCTCAGACCTGAGTCCTTCCTTATCTTCATGTTCTCAGCTACTGGATGAGCATCATTGTGATCTGGGATTTTGGGTTTGAGCTTTCTCAGGACTTGTCCTTCATCATCTTCATCAGCAGCAACTTCAGGCACTGGGGCCTTGTTCTTCTCAGCAGCTGGTATACTCCTGGTATTCCTCTTAGGTGCACTCTTGGGCTTGGAGGCTGCTTTGGGTGCTTCTTTGGGCTTTGATGCTGCAGCCCCTGACTTTATAGCATCACCCATCAGCTTTTGTGCCTTGGGTGCTGGTGCAGCAACCTCTTGTTCTTCTTCTTCCATCATGGAAGCCTTTCCAATCACTCTGGCCATGGTCTTCTTGACCTTTTCCTTCCTTTTCTTTCCTTCTGCAGCAGGCTCTTTGGTTTTGGATTCCAAAGATGCTTGAGTGGTGGCTCTGGCTTTTGACATGGGTTGTCTTCTTGCTGGCCTTTTGATCTTCATGCCTGGGTTGGTGGCAGCAGCAGTGCTATATTCCTTCTTAACCACTTTCTTCTTGGAAGTGGCCTCATCCTCAACTTCCACATAGTCTTCATCCTCAGATTCAGAGGCCTTCTTCTTTCTGGCCCTGGTGGCAGCTTTGGGTAAGTTGCTTGGGGTGCTCCTGCTACCATCATCTGAATTGCTAGAGGGACTAGTGCCCTCACTCAGGTGAACCTGCTCCTCTGACCTATTCTGGCTGTCACTCTGATCAGACATATTGCAAACACTGACAGCAGACCCTGTGAATAGATATAGATGAGATAGAGTGGATGAGCATCACAAAATGCAGAGGTTTTTGCAAAAGAATGAGTCAAAAACTTAGTTTTAGTTTTCCACAGAAAGCATTTCGGATCAACGATTTGTAAACTCGGTGATACCGAAGCAGCTGTTGGAACCAAAACTAGTGAATTCGGTCAGACCGAGTCACAGTTCGGTGGCACCGAGACTGCTAGGGTTTCACAAAGTCCTGAACTCGGTCACACCGATTTCCAATTCTCGGTCAGACCGAAATTACATGTGCAATGGCCTAAGCCGAATCGGTGGTACCGAGTTCCACAACTCGGTGGGTCCGAGATGGTTTCGGCGGAAACCTAACCCTAAATTTTCAATACAACTCTAATCTATGGAGTGTTTTGACTGGATAAGATCGTTTCAATCGTGGCAAGATTCATGGCAAACACAATGTGCTAGGAATCGGATTGAGGATAGCACAGTGATCAAGTTCATACCCTAGTTCGGCGATGAACTTGCTACGGCGGCAGCGGCGGGAATGATTTCCGTTGATGGCGGCGGAGACCAACGGCAGGAGGCAACTGGCGACGCGGAGGACGATCCGGAGACCCTGGAGGCAGAGCGGGCTAAGCGCGGGCGAAAAGACTTCAGAGAAATTTCCAAATATTTTGCCCGTGGATATATATAGCTCGACCCCATCGGTGTGACCGAGTGGAACAACTCGGTGGCACCGAGATTCATAACTGCAAGCAGTTACTGAAACTCGATGTGACCGAAAGGTTCAAATCGATTGCACCGAGATTTAAAACCTAGATCGACTTAGTGATCTCGGTATGACCGAAATGGATGAATCGGTCAGACCGAAACGCACAAAGAAGTTTCGGAAGTTTAAGTCTATGACGAATCGGGGACTGTCGGTGTCAAAACCGGCGGATCTCGGGTAGGGGGTCCAGAACTGTGCATCTAGGCCAGATGGTAACAGGAGGCAGGGAACACGATGTTTTACCCAGGTTCGGGCCCTCTTGATGGAGGTAAAACCCTATGTCCTGCTTGATTAATATTGATGATATGGGTAGTACAAGAGTAGATCTACCACGAGATCAAGGAGGCTAAACCCTAGAAGCTAGCCTATGGTATGATTGTTGATATGGAGTTGATTGCCTACGGACTACAACCCTCCGGTTTATATAGACACCGGATAGGGTTAGGGTTACACAGAGTCGGTTACAATGGTAGGAGATCTTGAATATCCGCATCGCCAAGCTTGCCTCCCACGCCAGGGAAAGTCCCATCCGGACATGGGATGAAGTCTTCAATCTTGTATCTTCATAGTCCAGGAGTCCGGCTGAAGGTATAGTCCGGCTACCCGAACACCCCCTAATCCAGGACTCCCTCAGTAGCCCCTGAACCAGGCTTCAATGACGACGAGTCCGGCGCGCAAACTGTCTTCGGCATTGCAAGGCGGGTTCCTCCTCCAAGTCCTTCATAGAAGATTGTAAACACCAAGAGTAGTGTCCGGCTCTGCAAAATAAGCTTCCACATATTGCCATAGAGAGAATAATATTAACACAAATCAAATCTGCTGACGTATTCCGCAGTGCGTCATCACACTACAGCCAAGTCCTTCACTCGAATCGTTTTCACTTTTCCACCTCAGCATGTTTTGCGAGGCGGTTTCCTTGGCACGTCTTGTCAAACAAGAGATCGTGTGCCCCCCTTTTACGGGATTCTCATCAATAAGGACGTGGGTAACCCAATCGTGCCCGTTAGCATGTTTTCTCGATTAAAGGCGAGTCCCAAACGGTTACGGTGAGGGCTCCTGGTATTCGACCTCTTATAAAGAGACCAGGGCCTTACTCCTTTTCTCCAATCCCAAAACAAGTTCGCCCGTCGCCTCGAGTTCCAACACCCTAGGCTCCAGATTCCGGGCGCCTCAGACCTTCGACAATGTCTGGTTCCGACCTTCAAGGCCAATGGATGCCTCCTCCATCACGGAGGAGGACGTGCTAAAGTTCAGAGAGGCTAAGTTCTTGACCGCCGAAATCTCGCACAGGTTGCCTGCTCAAAGGCAGGCTATCCCCAGTCCCCAGCCCAGTGAGAGCGTAGTGTTCGTGTCTCACTTCCTTCGGGGGTTAGGCTTCCCGATGGAGCCCTTTGTGAGGGGACTGCTGTTTTATTATGGGCTGGAATTCCATGACTTAGCTCCGGAGTCCATCCTCCATATCTCCTCGTTTATCGTTGTATGCGAAGCGTTCCTCCGTGTTACCCCTCACTTCGGATTATGGCTCAAGACATTCAAAGTGGATCCGAAGATGATCAAGGGACGGCACACAGAGTGCGGAGGCGCTGTTATAAGCAAAAATGCTGATGCTCCATGGCCCGAGGGCTCTTTTCAAGAGGAGCTAGGCTTGTGGCAACGAGAGTGGTTTTATTTCACCGCTTCCTGGAGCACCAAGTGGGTGGCGCTTCCTGCCTTTCGCTCGGGTCCCCCACCACGGCTAGCGTCATGGGTTAACAGAGGGTTAGATTGGGGTTTGCCCAAAGACGTGCCCCTGTTACAGGGCCGAATTAAGGATCTCTTGGAAGGAGACCTCGGCTTGGTCAAGGTGACGCAGGTCATGCTGATTCGCCGAATATTGCCCGGCAAACGTCGCCCCCTTCGCCTGTGGGAGTTTAATCCAGAGGGACCGCGAGCTCTCCAGAACTTTATGGGCGCAACACCCGCGGAGATGTATAGACCGTTCTTCGGATCACAAGAGATGTGTCCGGATTTAACCGAGGACGCAGGCCTAAGCTGCAATCGCCCGGATACTCAAGTAAGCAACCTTGTGCCCGGACGTTCTATACGTATAGTTGTCATAAACTTGCCCCTAAAAGAGCCATCCTTTTAAACAGGAGTGGATAGCAAAGGCAAAGCTGATCAGGTTTCCGGCTCCCCTTCCTGAAACCAGGCCGGATCCTGTGCTGGTCAGGATGCTGGAGATAATGCCTTTGGAGGGGGAGGACAAGGAAGCTATGGCCTCCTCGAAGGAGGCTGCTCCGAAGGGAGGAACCAACAATTCCTCTCCTAAGGGGAAGAAGAGAGCCGCCTCTGATGACCCGGAAACCATGGCCTCGAAACGGGGGAGAAAATCCTCGTCAGAGGGTCCGACGCTGGGGAGTTCCTCGGCCGGACTACGCCCTCAAGGGGATCAGCCCTCCAGCGAGCCGTAAGTGGAGAAAAGATTTTCCTTTTGAGGGATGAGGGAAGTCCTTGATTTATATCTGAGAAGATTAACCAAACCTTTATCTTGTAGCTCGGACCTCGGCCCTTCTCAGCAGAGCTCGTCTTCGGGGGATCTCCTTCCAGAGATGATGGAGAGCGGGACGCCTCCCCCTGCCGTGCTGCCTAGCGAGGCGGGCGACCCTGAGGTGTCGTCGCGGAGGGTTTCTCCAAATCCGGCAGGGACGGAAGGTGGCTATGCGGCCCTCCGAGGTTCTCCGCGTCCGGCCTTCGAAAGAGGTCATGGGACGAGCCCGGCACCATCTGATGCTCGGCCGGAGGAGCTAAAGATTCTGCTGGGGCGAGCTTCTATCTCAGAGGAGCACCGTGCATTGATGGGCACGGTGATTGAAAGGATTTCATCCGTAGAGAGTGGATTGTATGAGGCCGTCAAAAGTTTATTGACGGGTTTCGAGGTACATTAGATAATGTATACTTTTGTCAGTTGCGCATGAGTAAGATGCGCCCTGTGTAGATAGTAGCCCCTGAGACTCTGCGCGTCGTCAAGAAATGACGGCACGCGGAGGATCATAATCCCATGTCTAAGATGTCTCCTTTGAATGTAGGCGGCAGGGTGTCCGGAATCGAGCCGAACTGACGATTTTGCCAAACTAAAGGGGCAACTGGACGTGGCAGATGCCGACATCACGCTTGTCGATAAGCGGCTTGATGAGGCTCAAGGTATGTAATTCCTCAGGCGGTATCAGGTAAGAACAGTTTTATGCCTGTGTCTTATGATGTGTGTGCTTGACGCAGATGGTGCGGCCGCCGTGGAGAGTCTTAGGGCAGAACTTGCCCGAGCTAAAGAACAAGCCAGCGAAAGTGATGCGGCCACTAGGAAAGCCCTTGAAGAGCTGAGAGCCGAACAGGCTGCTCATTGCCGAAGCAAGGAAGAGATGGCCGAGATGGCCGAAAAGTTAAAAAGCGCTACAGACCGTTGCAGACTTCTTGAAAAAGAAGACCAGGCAAAACAGACGGACTTAGAGAAGGCCGTTGCCAATGCCAAGGACGCGCGCTCTGCGATGAGAGCTGCGAAGGAGGAGCTGCGTCAGGCCGAACAGATTGCGGCTGGAAAGCCCTTTATGCTGCGAAGGAAATTTTGTGATCCGAAGTTTGCTCCGTTGGACTGGATGTGGAGTGTGGAGGATACCTATCTGGACTTGGCAGCGAGTGCTGCTGATGCGACTGAACACTTTCGAGATCAGAAAGATCGCGAAGTGGAAAAGCTTTTCTGGTCGCAGTTTCACAATCCAGAGCGTCCACTGGCAGTGGATGATCGTTTGGCTCAATGGGCCGAACTGAATAGGTTGTCTGGACTCGCCATGAAGTACGTCATGGGTCACCTGTGGCCGGGGAGATCGGCGCTGAAGAGTTATTTCAGCTTGGTGCAGCAATTCCTTGACGCGGTGCCGCGTATAAATGCAATGAAGAGGTCAGCATGCGTAGTGGGCGCTAGGATGGCTCTTGCCCGTGTTAAGACATACTAGGCAGAGATGGAGACCACCGTTGTTGCGTCCCGAGATTCGGACAAAAGCCGAGTACCCTCCGAGCACTATTTTCAGGAAGTTCTTGAAGGCGCTCGTGTAACAGAGACGCAGTGCCCGAAAGATGCTATGTTATGATAGCATATGTAATTATAAAGTAATATTTTGATAAACTGTAGTGGCCTTTTTTATACTTGTGCCTCCAAGTATTGGGAACACCTCCTGTGCGGCCGTTTTAAGATATATATATATATATATAGAATCTGAAAGATGGCAGTCGTTGGCTTCAGCCCCCACGCACATAGTGCGGGGGTGCTCGCAGAAGACGCATTTTCACACTTAACCCAACGTCTTGGTCCTACAAAGGAGGTGATAGCACAGCGAGCCAGGCAACCGGACTATAATGCTTTAACACTTTCACTTAGCCATAGGAGTTTGATAGTGAGACTATTTAGGTAGCCCCTTGGTGGCAACTGCGCTCGTCCGAGTTCGGGGCGTCTATGTGCCTGACCGGGAAGCGGCCCTTCGTTAAAGCGGAGGAATCCGATAGATTCCGATAGGTCATCGAGTGGCTGACCAGTCTCACGCTACATCATGACAGTCAGTTTTCGGCTTTCTCCACTGAGGTGCTCGCCCGGCCGAACCGGGGCACAATCGCAGTAGTTCTCCTGGTGCTACCTTAGCCGATAGAGCGGAACATAAGGTAGCCGAACTCAGGAGCCGGGCAACCCAACATTTGACCAAAGACATGATTCGGAGCTGATACATATAATGCCAAAACTCGCGACGCCTAACACTCCCTAAGGTGTTCGGTCTTTATGAGTGCGGGCGAAACAACACTCTTCATTAAAAAAGCCCCTAGTGTCCAGGTACGCGCAAAAATTCTGACGTGGCCACATGCCAAGACGCCAGCCTCCTCCTTGGTTATATCAGAAAGAAAAAACCAGGGGATGTGTAGCAACAAGAGACAGTAAAAAAGGTTTACGCAGGGTCTTAATCTAAAAAGAATCCTTTAGGATGGGTCCCTACTGCACGTCTGCACCTGTGTCTCCGTTGTGTCGTATCCTGGACGGGCGCCGCACGACGTTCATCTGTAAAAGAGAGGAACTGAGTTGAAAATGGGTCGTGCCGAAAAAACTTAAAATAAGCAAAGTATAAAGTAAGATATATAAGATTGAGCTTTATTGTCTCTTATTGTATATGCGTGGAGCCCCTAGTGCGGGGGTATATGGCTTCTAGGCCTGCATCAATGATGATTTTGCACCGAACTCGTCTATCCGCGTTCGTGGTCTTGAATGACCTATTTCGAAGTTTTTTGGACGGTGAGGCCATTTTGTTGTGGGGCTGTCAAAGCGGCCGCATAGTCCTCCGCTTGGGGGCGCACTTTAGTGCTTCCCCTTCAAAGAGATGATGCCTCGTGGACCGGGCATCTTAAGCATAAGAGATGCATAATGCGGTATTGCGTTAAAGCGAGCGAAAGCTTCGCGTCCTAGTAGTGCTTGATAGCGACTTGAGAACGGGACGATATGGAAGGTCGGCTTTTCACGGCGGAGGTTATCGGCAGAGCCGAATATGACTTCGAGCCGGAGAAAACCCATACAATGGGTGTCCGGACCAGGTATTACCCCTTGAAAGGAGGTTTTGCTGTGGCGGATTCTTGCTGGGTTTATCCCCATGTGCTAGATTGTATCCTGATATATCAGGTTTAGTCCACTGCCGCCGTCCATAAGGACATTTGAAAACTGGAGTCCGCCAATTATTGGATCGAGTATCAAGGCAGTCCAGCCTACATTCTTGATATTCCTAGAATAATCTAGCTGATCGAAGATGATCGGTTTTGACAACAAGTGGCAGGACCCTTTGGGGATGGGCCGTGTGGTGCGTACCTTTACGGGCGCCGCATGTTTTGTTATGTGAAGTGAGTTCACTGTCTTTACTTCTTGTGGGAAGTTCTTTTATTTCCTGCTGCTCTGCTTTTGGGGTTCGTCCTCGTCTTCGCTTGGTGTGTCGAGCCCCTTGTGTTCGGCATTGAGTCTGCCGGATTGTTTAAAAACCCAACAGTCTCTGTGGGTATGGTTAGCAGGCTTCCCGGGAGTACTGTGTATCTGACATATCCTGTCCAGAATTTTATTAGGTTAGATGGATCGTCCCTGTTATCCCGAGGGGGGGGGCGATTTTTCCTGATTTTGTCGCGAGCCTTTGAATCCGGCATTGACTGTCGTTCTCTTCGGACTTTTGTCCTTAGTCCAGCGACGGTCCTTGTTGCGTCGCGGTTTTCCATTTCCATCACTAGTTTCGGATGTACTTGGGTCGCTGGGGCTGCACCTTGCCAACCAGCTGTCCTCCCCTGCACAAAAGCGGGTCATGAGGCTTGTTAGTGCGGCCATTGTTCTTGGCTTTTCTTGGCCGAGGTGTCTGGCGAGCCATTCGTCTCGGACGTTATGCCTGAAAGCTGCTAAGGCTTCGGCGTCCGGACAGTCGACTATCTGGTTCGTTTTAGTGAGGAATCTATTCCAGAACTGCCGAGCTGATTCTCCGGGTTGTTGAGTTATGTGACTAAGATCGTCTGCATCCGGAGGGCAGACATAGGTCCCTTGAAAGTTTGCTCAGAAAGCATCCTCGAGCTCTTCCCAGCTTCCAATTGTGTTTTCAGGAAGGCTTTTAAGCCAATGCTGGGCTGGCCCTTTAAGCTTAAGGGGTAGATATTTTATGGTATGGAGATCATCTCCTCTAGCCATGTGTATGTGGAGGATATAATCCTCGATCCAAACTCCAGGGTCTGTTGTTCCATCATATGCCTCTATGTTTACGGGTTTGAATCCCTCTGGGAATTCATAGTCCAGGACCTCATCGGTGAAACATAGGGGGTGTGCGACGCCCCTGTATTTGGGTGTGCCGGATTCTGATGATGGCTTCGTAGCGTTGCTTATGAGAGCTTGCTTTCTTGGCCCATAAATGGACCTGACTGGGCCATGATGCGAATCCTTAAGTGGGTTGCATGCCGATTTAGGTGCAGCGCCGCTTGCCGCTTTATGGGGTCGTCTATCCGACCGTGTGGCTTTTCCATTTTTTGAATGCGAGGGCTCTAGGGCCTCTTCGTCGAATTCAGGCAGTAGCTTTCTTGTCGGATAGCTTTTAGTGCGGCGACTGTCGCCATACTTATCTGTGGTATTGATTACTTTGCTCCATCTAATCCGGAGTGCATCTTCCGCTGTTTTTAGCTTCCACTTCTGCTTTTTTAGGCTGCGTGCAGTTGCA
Organism: Triticum urartu; assembly: GCF_003073215.2. Lineage (NCBI taxonomy): Eukaryota > Viridiplantae > Streptophyta > Magnoliopsida > Poales > Poaceae > Triticum > Triticum urartu. The sequence continues at coordinate 176,230,232 of NC_053026.1, read as the reverse complement.
ACGAGCCTCTCGTGGAGATTCTTCTGCTCCATAGGTTTATTCGGCGTGAGGTCGTCCGGAATGCCGTTTTCGCTGGAGGAGGGATGTTCTGTTTCTCTATCCGTGTTGCCCTGTTCGGATGGTTGCTCTAAGGCCTGCTCATCGTCTACCGGCTCGTCCTGCTCTATGGCTGGGTTTTTGTCGAGGCGGGGCTTGGGTCGGCGTTTATGCCGACGCTTTTATTGCTTTTCGGGGGGTCGATCTCCCGTCCCATCCCCTTTTTCCTCGTTGTCGCTTCCTTTAGGGGTGTCCACCATGTACACATCGTGAGATGAGGTGGCTGTCCAATGCCCTATGGGCGTTGGTTCGTCGGTATCTCCTGCATCGTCATCCATGCTCTCGATGTCTCCGGAGTCGAAGTTGAGCACGTCATTTAAATTGTCGACAGTGGCTACCAAGTGGGTGGTGGGTGGGCTTTGAATTTCTTCATCGTCCGTATCCCATCTTCGCTGACCGTAGTTCGGCCAGGGCTCTCCTGATAAGTAGAGAGACTTGAGAGAGTTCAGGATATCGCCACAAGGCGAGTGCTGAAGATGTCTGCGGCGGTGAACTCTATTATCGGCGCCCAATCGGATTCGATCGGCAGGGGCGCGGGGGGTTCGGAGTTTGGAAAGGAGTCCAGATCCTCGGAGTAACGGATCATGCAAAGTGCGGGGCTAGCGTTCGGCTCGACCGCCTTTGAGATCGAAGCCCCCGAGGTGACGTCCAACCGCTCATCCTCGATTGGCGCAATAGGCTCCGAGTTAGGGGTCGGAACCGATGCGTGTGCGGCCTCCAGGACACTGTCCGGAGGCAGAGCTAGATCATGCCCCTCGAGATAGTGTGGCGCGCTTGGCCGTGGCTCGAACCCGTCGAAGATCAAGTCTCCGCGGATGTCAGCCATGTAGTTTAAGCTTCCAAACCTGACTTGATGGCCAGGGGCGTAGCTTTCGATCTGCTCCAGGTGGCCGAGCGAATTGGCCCGCAGAGCAAAGCCGCCAAAGACGAAGATCTGCCCGGGGAGAAAAGTCTCACCCTGGACCGCATCGTTGTTGATGATCAAAGGAGCCATCGGGCCTAAAGGCGACGACACAGAGGAACTCTCAATGAAAGCACCAATGTCGGTGTCAAAACCGGCGGATCTCGGGTAGGGGGTCCCGAACTGTGCGTCTAGGCCGGATGGTAACAGGAGGTAGGGAACACGATGTTTTACCCAGGTTCAGGCCCTCTTGATGGAGGTAAAACCCTACGTCCTGCTTGACTAATATTGATGATATGGGTAGTACAAGAGTAGATCTACCACGAGATCAAGGAGGCTAAACCCTAGAAGCTAGCCTATGGTATGATTGTTGTATATGGAGTTGATTGCCTACGGACTACAACCCTCCGGTTTATATAGACACTGGATAGGGTTAGGGTTACACAGAGTCGGTTACAATGGTAGGAGATCCTGAATATCCGCATCGCCAAGCTTTCCTCCCACGCTAAGGAAAGTCCCATCTGGACACGGGACGAAGTCTTCAATCTTGTATCTTCATAGTCCAGGAGTCCGGCTACCCGAACACCCCCCTAATCCAGGACTCCCTCAGGGACTCCGAGTGCTCCTCACATAGAGTGGTTCGAATCTGACTTGATCAAATTTTGTGATGTATCATGAATAGAGTTGGAGACGAGAAAAGCATAGATAGCGAGAGAGGGTTCTTAGGCATTCTTGTCCATCCACTTGGCAAAAGAAAAGAAAACCAATCAATCAAAACAACAAGTGGATGTCCTCGAATGAGTAAAATATGCAATCAACATGCTCACACAATAAAATGGCAATTGACATATGTGGCAAAGCATGCACAACCAATTCTAGCATCTATCAAAAAATTTGCGATGACTAGGTCATCTATATATGAGTATATTGACTTAGGAGTCAAATGAGAACATTTGATCATAGGTCATACTCATCGTTTAAGCACAAGTGGGGTTACCACTTTTACATAAAGCATTGTTGTGTTCACACCATTAGAGTTGCTTTAGCTCAATTCTTAGAGTAAAGCTCCCCCTAGATGTGAGATCCCCCCTAAGAGGGATGAACTAACCTTGTGTTTTGTTGATGATGACTTCATGTAGATGTTGAAGATGTGGATGCTCAATGTTTATGTAGATCATTTGGAGCTATCCATTGGAGTGAGTTGCACTTTCAATACCTACACGGGTTAGTCCCACAAGGAACGAACAAGGATATCCATAGACATAAAGTGATGCACACACAAGATGATGTCTATGAAAGCTTTTATGTTACCTTGTCCCTTGTCTTACCAACAAGAGGGTTTGTGACTCCTTGAACTAGTGCAAGATGTGGAAGTTGATTGCACTTGTTCTTGCCAAGATGATAAGAGTGAAGTATGTTGGCAGAGTCACCCTCAAGAACTCTCTAGTTCTTCTTCTTCGGGATCCACACCATCTTGATGGGAATCCTTGGTGTTGTAGTTGTACTTGATGAAGTGGAACTTGAGGTAGTCTTGGGAACCCACTTGACCAAGGCCTTAGGAGCTTCTTCAAATGCATCAATTTCCTCTTGAAGCTTGTCCTTGCCTTTTTGCTTGTGGTCTTGTGGTGGAAGATCATCTTAAGCTTGTGTCCCTTTGAAAGAAGTAGGATCATACCTCTCTTGTTGAGGAACAAATTTCGTCTTGGGGTATTGATCTTCTTCCCACTCAACTCCATTGGAATTGAACTTTCGTTCAAAACCAACACCTTGATTCTTCCGGTGCCTTCCTTGCTTGCGTACAATTTCCTTGAATTGCTTACTTCCGGCAAGGCTCTTGTAAACACCTTTCTCTATAATTCCCTTCAATAAGCTATTTTCTTGCTCAAGTGTAACTTGCCTAAGAGAATCATTAGTGGAATCAAGAGAACTACTAGAAGCAACAATATTGGATTTAGCATGATTATTGTTACTATTAGAGGAAGAATCTTTCTTGTTCTTGTTACTAGACTTGACTTGAGGCATGTAAGTGGATAAGAGTAAACGCTTGGCAATGTAAGAAGAACTTTTCTTACGAAGATCATCATTGATTGCTTTTAAGAACTCATGATCTTGCTCAAGGTTGAGCTTTTCAAAGTGTAATTTCTCATGAGTCCTTAAAAGTTCTCGATGATCTCCTAAGATAGTTTCATGAGCTAACTTAAGAGTGTTTAGTTCTTTAGTTAGAGACTCAATCTTCTCCTTATCATTGTCATTCGTTTTATCTTGATTAGCATGGTTAATTGATGTTTCATCATAGTATTCATCACTAGAGTTGTCAACAAGTAAATCATCATGAGCTTCTCTCGGAGTGGTTGTCGAAGTCGGAGCCGGATACCCATTCACCAACATGAGCTTGATGCTTCATTTTGTGTAGCTCCTTGATGACTTGTCCTTTCTTTCCGAATCCTTGCTTCTCCGTGAGGGTCTTCGTTCATAGCGATCATCTCTACTCCTTCTTTCTCTAGATGGTGATTCTTCTCTTCTACTTCTTCTCTTGGGAGTATCTTCTCTTCTCTTGTAGGGGGCCGTACACTCATTGGAATAGTGTCCGGGCCTTCCACAATTGTAGCAGTTTCGCTCTCGACTAGAAGATCTTTTGTCATTGTAGGACCTTGACTTGGAGCTTCTCTCTTTGCTTCTACTCTTGTAGAACTTGTTGAAGTTCTTCACCATTAAGCTCAATTCTTCATTGAAGGTTTGTTTCTCACTCGATGATGTGGGGGCTTCACATGAGGCTTTGTAAGCACCACTTGATTTGTTGTGAAGTTCCTCTTTATCCTTGCGTGACATCTCATGAGCAACAATTCTTCCGATGACTTCCGTTGGCATGAGATCTTTGTAATTTGGCATCATTTGGATCAATGTGCACACGGTATCATATTTTCCATCCAAGGCTCTTAGGATCTTCTTGATGATGAATCTATCGGTCATCTCTTCACTCCCTAAGCCGGCAATCTCATTTGTGATAAGAGCAAGCCTAGAGTATATTTCAGCGACACCTTCACCATCCTTCATTTTGAACTTGTCAAGTTGACTTTGAAGCACATCCAATTTGGATTCCTTGACGGAGTCGGTACCTTCGTGCATATCAATCAAAGTATCCCAAATTTCCTTTGCATTCTCAAGACGGCTGATTTTGTTGAATTCTTCGGGGCACAATCCGTTGAGGATATCACAAGCTTGAGCATTGTATTGCAGCATTTTCAACTCTTCCGCGGTGGCTTCACGGTTCGCTTCTTTCCCGTCAAAGAATTCACCTTGCAAGCCAATACACACAATAGCCCAAACGGCGGGGTTATGTCCAAGAATATGCATTTCCATCTTATGCTTCCAACTAGCAAAATTAGTACCATCAAAGTAAGGACCTCTACGGTGATAATTTCCCTCGCTAGACGCCATACTCTCCTAGGTTGTGAAACCAAGGCTATGACCGCCAAAAGCTATGGAAATCAAAGCAAATGGAGACCAACGCTCTGATACCACTTGTAGGATCGAAAGTATGTCTAGAGGGGGGTGATTAGACTACTTGACCAAATAAAAATCTAGCCTTTTCCCAATTTTAGTTCTTGGCAGATTTTAGCTATCTTAGCACAAGTCAAGCAATCTCCACACAATTCAAGCAAGCATGCAAAAGAGTATATGATCAGCGGAAAGTAAAGCATGCAACTTCCAAGAATGTAAAGGGAAGGGTATGGAGGATTCAAACGCAATTGGAGACACGGATGTTTTTGTCGTGGTTCCGATAGGTGGTGCTATCGTACATCCACGTTGATGGAGACTTCAACCCACGGAGGGTAACGGTTGCGCGAGTCCACGGAGGGCTCCACCCATGAAGGGTCCACGAAGAAGCAACCTTGTCTATTCCATCACGGCCGTCGCCCACGAAGGACTTGCCTCACTAGCGGTAGATCTTCACGAAGTAGGCGATCTCATTGCCCTCCACAATCTTGTCGGAGGCTCCCAAGTGACACCTAGTGATGCGGAGCATCCCAAGGTCATCCCCATGGACCTACCATCGTCTCACCAAGTGCCTACTGGGCCCATGACTCGATCACGCGCAAGAGCCCTTGAAACCGAGGTGACATCTCTCCTCTCACAATTCCACTCCGATGCACAGGAAGCATGGTTACTACCTCATATGGATACATTATGCATACTCAGGTACAATGGAGAATCTAAGGAGCAAGGACAAGAAGAAGAGGAAGATGGACGAGAAGACGGAGAAGAAGAAGAGCTGGAGGAAATTTCCCAGCCATCGGACGACCGGCTGGGACCGGACGTCCGGCGCCTGAAGCGTCAGCCGAGCTCCAGCCAGCGGACGTCCAGCCCAGACCAGACGACCGGTGCCCCTACACCCGAAGCGAACGTGCGGACGTCCGGTCCGGACCGGACGACTGGCACACCAGCACCCGAGGCAACATCAGTGGAAGTCCGGAGCCTCCGGACGTCCAGCGCCCCCATCACAGAGCAGAACCAGCGGACGACCGGAGGACACCGGACGTCCGGCAGCTCCTGAGACACTGGACGACCGGTCCCCAGCGGACGTCCGGTACCTGGCTACGTCCAGATTCGGGCCCGAGGCCCATGTACCCCCTTCTCTTCGCCCCCTTTTGCACTTAGACTATAAATAGACCCCCATTCATCATAGCTAGGGTTAGCGTTGGTTTAGCTCATACTTCGAGATAGAGCTTCGCTCATCCATCCCGATCTCCTCCTCGAGAGAGAGACTGCGGCCCCTCTTCGAAGAAGATCAACTTGGATTCAAGACCCCCCTCTTGGGCGGCCCCATAAAGACCTCCTTCTAGGAGAAGAACCGGTTAATTGTATCGTCCTTTGTTGACCGTGGATCATCTTGTATCTCTTTGTGTTTCGAGGATCTAGCACATGTGTAATTGAATCTTCTTGGTTTGAGTGTTTCTCTTGTGTTTTCCCTCGTGAATCCCCCTCGTGTTCTTCGTGTTTCTCTTTGGGATCCGCTCCTTTCGTGAAAGATCGGCCATCTAGGGTTCCACCCTACATCATCTTGGTATCATGAGCAAGGTTGATCACGATTTCGGAGCCCCCTCTTCGTTTTTCTAGCTTGATTTTGTTGTTTTTCGTCCTAATCCGAAAATCCCCACAAAAATAGCCCCAAAATTTTTCTTGTGTTTTGTGAGTTTTGATGATGTTCTGTTGGTTTTGATCCATGAATTTGTCGCGTTGCAAGTAGATCTAGCCTTCCCCCACTATCTCCACCTCGAAATCCCTCCCAAATCCCCCATATCCCCCCCAAAATCACCTCCCGGATCTACAAACTCGCGTTGACCCCGACCACAAGACGACCGGCACATCACCGGATATCCGGCGACCTAGGAGGCACCGGACATCCGACCCGACCGGACGACCGTCGACCGGACATCCGGCCACCACCGGACGACCGCTACTTCCACCATTTCATCCGCTACACCACCACCGACTTCCCGCACTCTTTGACATTATCCCAACCCACACCACCACCTCACCGCCACCTACTCCGACGATTTTGGTCGCCTTTTGTGTTTCGGCTATCTAGGTACGGTTCGACATCGACATCACCGCCGCTCATTTTTCGCCACGGACGCGTCGTCAACACCGGTCATCAACAACGACCACCTCGACTATGACTTGGTATTCGTGCCACCATTTTGACACCATACCGGAAGCAAGACCAGTAACCTCATCTTGGTATTGGACATATCATTCTTGCCATCACATTGTTAACCATCATCGCCTGACTCCTTTGCGTTGCTTACCCATCGAGACTAGCCATTGAGTATTGCCGGCAACGAGACTTGTGCACTTTAGTGATCATACTTCCCCATAGCATACATACATGCATCATTGTTGATTATATTGTTATCATCTCTTGTGTCACAAAGTTGTCATCGCATACTCACTTGCTATCTTGGTTCGTCAAGCGTCGCATAAGAAAAGAGCTCAAACATCAAAGAGCCAACCAAGCTTTTAAGCAAAGAGGAAAGATAAGCAAAGAGCTTTTAAGCAAGAACCATAGCATCATACAACATTAAGATTGTCATACTCGATCATCTTGGATCATAACATAGCACCACCTTGCATAAAACATATTTGGGATAGAAGCCATTGCATTTTTGCTAAGTGGGTTGTGCACAAGTTCTTGTATCCGCCTATCGTGCAATCGTGCTAGCATCTCTCTAGTGTTGTGCAACAAGAGCATTTTTGTGGATTCCACATTTTGGCTCACCCTTGGTTGCTCAACCCCCACTTATCTTTTTGCGTGTGTGTTTCCGTGTACCATATATGCTTGGTCTACTTGTTACATTGCATCTTGCGAATCTTTTCCAACATTCTTGAATCTTGCTTACATTCACATTAAAAATTGTGCCACCATCCTAACCAAGCTCCACCAAAAGCTTTTACTTGTGTAGGTGTGAGAACCGACAAGAATTGGTACCAATTGTGCTATTTCTTTGTTACACATTGGAGTCATATTTGATCCATTGTCAACATCGGTCAAGGTACATTTGATATTGGTTCTTCCCTATCTTCCACTCACACTTGTCTTGGAATGATGGATAGGCCAAGTACTTCTACCAACCCACTCTTCATGGATCAAGACGATGACATGAACTCCTTCGTCACCAAGAGTCACCTCTTTGGTGCACAACGTGCTTTGCATCAAGAGCAACAAGCTATGAGTGAACGCATCGACAACCTTGCCGCCGACTTGCGACTTTCCGAGCAACGTACAAGGGACTACTTTGACAACAAGCTCGATGATCACAAGCAAGAGAATGACGCAAGGATGGACGAGATTTGCGCTTTGTTGCTCAACCGCTCTTCTTCCACTTCAAGAAGGAGCCGTTCAAGCCGACACTCCGACGACACCAAGAGGGCCCGAACCTGGGTAAAACATCGTGTCCCCTGCCTCCTGTTACCATCCGCCTTAGACGCACAGTTCGGGACCCCCTACCCGAGATCCGCCGGTTTTGACACCGACATTGGTGCTTTCATTGAGAGTATCTCTGTGTCGTCACCGTTAGGCTTGATGGCTACTTCGATCATCGATAGCGATGCAGTCCAGGGTGAGACTTTTCTCCCCGGACAGATCTTTGTATTCGGCGGCTTCGCACTGCGGGCCAACTCGCTTGGCCATCTGGATCAGATCGAGAGCTACGCCCCTGGCTATCAGGTCGGATTTGGAAACTTAAACTACACAGCCGACATCCACGGAGACTTGATCTTCGACGGATTCAAGCCCTTGCCGAGTGCGCCGCACGGTCACGATGAGCATGATTTAGCTCTACCATCGGACAGTGTTCGGCAGATCGCACCGGCGACCGCTCCGACCCTCAATTCGGAGCCAATTGCACCATCTACGGACGGGTGGATAGACCCTGCCATGGAGGCCGTATTCTCAGCGGCGATCGAGCCGAGTATCGACCTTACCCTTCACGGGAGCCGTGACGCTGAACTACCGGATTCTTCCCCGACCACGGACTCCGAACCGCCTGCGCCCGTCCTATCGAATCCGACTGGGCACCGATCATGGAGTTCACCTCCGCGGATGTCTTTCAGCACTCACCCTTCGGCGACATACTGAACTCATTAAGGTCTATCTCCCTGTCAGGAGAGTCCGGGCCGAACTATGTTCGGCAGGATTGGGATGCGGATGACGAAGAAATTCGCTGCCCACCTACCACCCACTTAGTAGCCACGGTCGATGATTTGACCGACATGCTCGACTTTGACTCCAAAGACATTGATGGTACGGACGACGATGCAGGAGACGAACAGGAACAACAGCCCACAGGGCACTGGACGCCCACTTCATCATATGATGTATACATGGTGGACACACCCAAAGAAAACGATGACGAGCAACGGAAGGACACAGCGAAGGGTTGTTCCCTCGAGAAGCAGTCAAAGCGGCGGCGTAAGCGCCGCTCCAAATCCCGCCTCGGCAGAAACAGCGATCATATAGACCCAGCAATAGAGCAGGGTGAACCATCGCCCGACCACGGCAACACGGAGAATCAAACCGTACAACCCGACTCCGTCGAAGATAACAGTCCGGACGACATCACACTGGACAGGCACCCGGAGCAACAGAATGCCCATCAAAGGCTTGTTGCCACTGCGAGGAGTCTGAAAAAGCAGAAGCAAAGGCTCAGGGCTGCACAAGACACACTCAGAATCAGATGGAGTGAAGTACTCAACACTACAGCGAAGTACGGCGGTAATCGCCACACCAAGAGCTACCCGAAGCGAAAGTTGCTACCTGAATTCGATGAGGAGGCCTTAGATCCCCCGCAACCAAAAAACTAACCGGCCATCCGGTCGGATAGACGACCTCGTGGCCAGCATAGAGCGGCAAACGGCGCTGCACATAAGCCAATACGCGATCCACGTGAGGGCTCGCATCAAAAGGACGATGCAACCAGATCCATCTACAGGCCACGCAAGCGCGCTCTAGCATGCAATGCAACACAACAAACATCCCAACACCACGATACACCCAAATACAGGGGTGCCGCACACCCCCTATGTTTCACCGATGAGGTGCTGGACCATGAATTTCTAGAGGGATTCAAACCCGTAAACATAGAGGCGTACGACAGAACGACAGACCCTGGGGTCTGGATTGAGGACTAGATCCTCCATATCCATATGGCTCGAGGAGACGATCTCCACGCCATCAAGTACTTACCCCTCAAGCTCAAAGGGCCAGCTCGTCACTGGCTTAAAAGCCTCCCCGAAAACTCCATTGGAAGCTGGGAAGAGCTCGAAGACGCCTTTCAGGCAAATTTTCAAGGGACCTATGTTCGACCACCGGATGCAGACGATTTAAGTCATATAACTCAACAGCCTGGAGAGTCAGCCCAAAAGCTTTGGAATAGGTTCCTCACTAAAAATAACCAAATAGTCGACTGTCCGGACGCCGAAGCCTTAGCAGCTTTCAAGCACAGCGTTCGAGACGAATGTCTTGCCAGACACCTCGGCCAAGAAAAGCCGAGAACATTGGCAGCATTAACAAGCCTCATGAGCCGCTTTTGCACGGGCGAGGACAGCTGGTTAGCCCGATGCAGCACCAGCGACCCAAGTACATCCGAAGTCAGGGATGGAAATGGAAAATCATGACGCAGCAAAAACAAGCACCAGAATAAAGAAGATAGCCCGAAGAGCACGGCGGTAAATGCCAGATTCAGAAGCTCTCGGCCAGGTCAGCAAAAGCTGCCCTCCAAAGGCAACAGAGACGAACTGTCCAGCCTAAACAAGATTCTGGACCAAATATGTCAGATCCATAGCACCCCAGATAAACCTACAAATCATACCCATAGAGAATGTTGGGTCTTCAAGCAGTCCGGCAAGCTCAACGCCGAACATAAGGGGCAGGATACACCAAGCGAAGACGAGGACGAGCCTCACAAGCAAAACACTGGGGAACAGAAGAAATTTCCACCAGAAGTCAAAACAGTAAACGTGTTACACGTGACAAAGGGGAGAAACAAAGCGGCACTCCTAGAGACACATGCCCCAGGGCCTATCACCGCGGAGTTCTGCCACTGGTCGTCCCAACCGATCACCTTTGACCATCGGGATTAATCGGCAAGTATCTGGCGTGCTGGATGGGCTGCCTTGGTATTAGACCCAACAATTGACGGATACCACTTCACACGAGTCCTGATGGATGGCGGCAGCAGTTTAAACCTGATATATCAGGACACAGTCCGCAAAATGGGGATAGACCTAACAAAAATTAGCTGCAGCAATACTACCTTTAAAGGAGTAACGCCAGGCCCACAGGCCCATTGCACGGGCTCCCTGCTACTAGAGGTTATATTCAGCTTTCCCAGTAACTTCCTCAGTGAAAATTTAATGTTCCACATCGCTCCGTTCCAAAGTGGCTATCAAGCACTACTCGGACGCGAAGCATTTGCTCGCTTTAAGCAATACCACATTACGCTTCTCTCATGCTTAAGATGCCCGATCCACGTGGCATATTTACAGTAAATGGAAATATTGAGCGCTCCTTGCACGCGGAAGACCGTGCGGCTGCCTTGGCAGCCGCACACTAAATGGCCTCACCAACTAAAGCATCTGACAGGTCGTTAAGACCACGGACGCGGTTGGACGAGTCCGGCGCAGCTATATGTAATTAATACAGGTTTGATGGTCATACCCCTATTACAATACAAGGGGCTCAACGCGCGCAAACAAGTGAAAATTAGGCTCAACTTTACTCATTTCGAACTGTACATGGTTTATTTAGTATTACCTACCTTTTGCACGACAACTTTTCAATTAAGTTCCTTTCTTTTTCAGATGACCATCGTGCTACACCCGTTCAGAATACGGCACAACGGAGACATAGGCGCAGAGGTGCAGCAGGGACCCGTTCCAAGGATTCTTTTTAGATTAAGACTCTGCGTAAACCTTTTTTACTGTCCATTGTTGATACACATCCCTTGGATTCTCAGTACAATTGAGAAGGATGCTGACGTATTGGCATGTGGCCACGTTAGAATATTGCGCATACCTGGACACCAGGGGCTTATTACAAAGGGCACTGTTTAGGCCCGGTTTACATCATAAAGACCGAATACCTTAGGGAGTGTTCGGCGTTGCGAGTTTGGCCTTATATGCATCAGCTCCGAATCATGTCTTTGGTCAAATGTTGGGTTTGCTCGGCTCCTGTGTTTTGCTGCTTTACGTTCCGCTCTATCGGCTAAAGCGGCACCAGGAGAACTACTGCGATTGTGCCCTGGTTCATCCAAACGAGCACCTCAGTCCCTGTTCAAGAATTCGTCTGATTAACCAGTTAACTTGCCGACTAATCCCTACTCATAGGGTCACCGACTAGCCGATAAACTAATTAATCGTCCAATTAATTGATAAATTCACATATTAACTTGCCGATTAGCGAATTAATCCCCTACTCACCAGCCAACCGAGCAGCTACTAGTTAACGATTTCCTCAACAATGACCTCAGCAGAGAAAGCCGAAAAATGACTGTCATGATATAGCGTGAGACTGGTCAACCACTCGATGATCTAGCGGAATCTTCGGGATTCCTCCGCCTTAACGAAGGGCCGTTTCCCGGCCAGGCATGTACGCACCCCGAATCCGGATGAGCGCGGAGCCGCCAGGGGCTATATAGTGGCCCCACTGTCAAACTCCTCTGGCTAAGTGAAAGTGTTAAGGCATTATAGTCTGGTTGCCTAGTTCGCTGCGCTATCACCTCCTTAATGGACCAAGACGTTGGATCAAGTGTGAACATGCGTCTTCTGTGAACACCCCCGCATTATATGCGTGGGGACTGAAGCCGATGACTTCCATCTTTCAGGTTATATACATATATACATAAATGGCCGCACAGGAGGCATCATAGCACTTTCGGGCAAAAGTATAAATACAGCCTTGATAAATTCAATAAAACATTGTTTTTACAATGGGAATACATGTCACTGGAAAATAATATTCTTCGAGCACTGAGCCTCTATCGAATGAGCGCCTTCAAGGACTTCTTCGAAGTAGTGCTCGGCAGCCACTCGGCCTATGGTCGAACCCTGTGCCGCAATAGTGGTGGCCTCCATCTCCGCCCAGTATGTTTTAACACGGGCAAGGGCCATCCGCGCACCTTGTATGCACGCTGATCTCTTTACAGCATCGATGTGTGGCACAGCTTCAAGGAATTGTTGCACTAAGCTAAACTAGCTACTCGGCCTTGGCCCTCCCGGCCACAGGTGATCCACAATGGACCTCGTGGCAAGTTCGGACAACCTATGGAGCTCGGCCCAACCGGTCAATCGCTCATTCAGCAGCAGCGGACGAACTGGAGCGTGAAACTGTGACCAGAACAGATTTTCCACTTCGGGACCTTTCTGATCCTTGAAGTACTCGGCTGCATCAGCAACACTTGCAGCCAAATCCATGTACGCGTCCGCAGAACTGCATAGCCGGTCCAGAGGAGCATACTTCGGATCTCCGAACTTAGTCCGCAACAAGAAGAGCTTCCTAGACATGATATCTGCAGCTTGATTCAGGTCCTCCTTCGTCACTCTAATTTTGGAGCGGGCTTCCTTCGCAGCCACCCGGGCCTTCTCCAGGTCCGTCGCCTTCGCCCGGTTTTCCTCTTCAAGAAGCCGGTAACGGTCAGCAGCATCTTTTAACTCCATGACCATCTTGGCTATTTTTTCCTTGCTCTCGCAGTGCGCGGCCTGTTCGGCCCTTAATTCTCCGGCCGCCTTTAAAGCAGCCGCATTACTACTCCTTGCTTGCCACTTGGCTCGGGCAAGCTCCACCCGAAGGGTCTCCACGGTGGCAGCTCCATCTGCAGTCACAACATATTAAAGATACTGGCATCATGCTACTCTTATTACATGACAATCACCAGAAAAATCACCTACACTGTGCCTCGTCAAGCCGCTTGTTGACAAGCACGATGTCGGCATCTTCCGCATCTAGCTGCCGCTTTAGTTCGGCAAACCCATCAGTCCAGCTGGCCACCGGAGCTTCAACCACCTGTGCATACAGGTGGTCTGGTTATTACCTGGGACTATGATCCTCTGTTTGCCGCCATTTTCGACAACAACCAGAGTCTAAGGGGCTACTATCTACACAGGGCACATCTAAAAATGTGCGGTACTATCAAAAATGTACATCATTTCACGTACCTCAAAACCCGTCAGTAGACACATAAAGGCTTGATGCAACCCGCTTTCGGCGGATGAAATCCTTTCAATCACCGTACCCATTAATGTACGGTGCTCTTCTGAGATAGTCGCTCGCTCTAGCAGATCCCTCAGTACGTCCGACTGCACACCAGACGGTGCCGGACTCTTTTGATTGCTCTCTTCAAGAGCCGGATACTAAGGACTTCGGGTGGCCATAGGATTACCTTCTGGCCTTGCCGGATCAGGAGAAACCCTCCGCGACGACACCTCGGAGTCGCCCGCCTCGTAAGGCGGTGTAGTAGGGGGAGGCGTTTTGCTCTCAATCATCTCTAGAAGAAGATCCCCTGAAGACGAGCTCTGCTGAGAAGGGCTAAGATCCGAACTGCAAGATAAATGCTTCGGTTATTTTCCTCAGAAGTAAAGCGAGATATTTTCATTATTAAGTTCCCCTTTTACTTACAGCTCGGTGGAGGGCTGATCCCCTTGAGGGCATAGTGCGGCCAGGGTAGCCCCCGAGGCAGGACCCTCCGGCGAAGATTTCTTCCCCCGTTTGGAGACCATTGTCTCCGGGTCATCGGAGGCGGTCCTCTTCCTTCCCTGGGGAGAGGAAGTTTCAGTCCCTCCTCCCTGGCTAACCTCCTTCGCGGAGGCACTAACCTCTTTATTCCCTTCATCTTCCTTTGAGGGCACTAGACAAGGTGTTGGCTCAAGCATCTTTTCCAGCACCGGATTGTCCAAGCCTTCAGGAAGGGGGGCCAAACACCGGATCATCTTCGCCTTTGTTATCCAGTCCTGGTCAAAGAGTGATTCTTCAGAATGATGTCATGATAAATAAAAGGACAGTGTGTTTGGCCATGGGATTACTTACTTGGGCAGCGGGGCGGTTGCAGCTCAGGCCCACGTCCTCGGTAGTGTCCGGACACTCTATTTGGGGTCCAAAGAACGATTTGTACATCTCCTCGTGTGTCATGCCAAGGAAATTCTGAATAGTGCGCGGTCCTTCCGGGTTGAATTCCCACATGCGGAGGGGCCGGTGTTTGTAAGGCTGGACTCGACGAACCAGCATAACTTGCATCACCATAACCAGACTGAAATCTCCCTCAAAGAGATCTCGGATACGGCTCTGCAGTATTGGCACGTCCTTGGCTGGACCCCAGCTCAGCCCCCTGCTGATCCATGACATCAGTTGTGGTGGAGGGCCCGAGCGAAAGGTGGGGGCAGCTACCCACTTGGCACTTCGGGGAGCCGTGACGTAAAACCACTCCCTTTGCCACAATCCGGACACCTCTGGAAAGGAACCCTTTGGCCATGAAGCGTTAGCAATTTTGCTTATTAGAGCACCACCGCACGCTGCATAATGCCCCTCGACCATCTTCGGCTTCACATCGAAGGTCTTGAGCCACATGCCGAAGTGAGGGGTAATGCGGAGGAAGGCCTCACAGACAACAATAATGACGAGATGTGAAGAAGGGAATCCGGGGCCAGATCATGAAAATCCAGCCCGTAATAGAACATAAGACCCCTACAAAGGGATCCAGAGCGAGGCCTAGTCCTCGGAGGAAGTGGGAGACGAACACAACGCTCTCGTTGGGTTCGGGAGTAGGGACGACCTGCCCTCGGGCGGGCAGCCTATGCGAAATTTCGGCGGTCAGATATCTGGCCTCCCTCAACTTCTTGATGTCCTCCTCCGTGATGGAGGAAGGCATCCACCGGCCTTGAAAGCTGGATCCGGACATAATTGAAGGTCCGAAGCACCTAACCTGGGCTTTGGGTGTTAGAACTCGAGGCGGGGGAAGGATTCGATTGAGCGCAGGAGGGAAAAAAGAAAAAGCCATGTCCCTTTATAAAGGGGATGAATATCAGGCGTCCTCCTTGTGGCCGTTCGAGACTTACCTAAGATCTAGGAGTCATACCAACATGCACGGTTGGGTTACCCACGTTTGTATTAATGAGAATCCCGTGATAAGGGAAACACGATCTCTGCTTTGACAAGATGTGTCAAGAAACCGCCTCGCGTTATGTGCGGGGCTGGTTAAAGAAAAACGGTTCAAATAATTACTGGGCCGTGGCGTGATGTCATGCTGCCAAAACGTGTCAGCAAATTAGATTTGTGGAAATATTATTCTCTCTATGGTGGTATGTGGAATTTATTTTGCAGGGTCGGACACTATCCTTGTATTCAAACTCTTCCATGGTGTATTCGGAGGAGGAACCCACCTTGCAATGCCGAAGACAACACTGCACGCCGGACTCATCATCATTGAAGCCTGGTTCAGGGGCTACTGAGGGAGTCCTGGATTAGGGGGTCTCCGGACAGCCAGACTATATCCTTTGGCTGGACTGTTGGACTATGAAGATACGAGATTGAAGACTTCGTCCCGTGTCCGGATGGGACTCTACTTGGCACGGAAGGCAAGCCAGGCAATACAGATATGCATATCTCCTCCTTTGTAACCGACCTTGTGTAACCCTAGCCTCCTCCGGTGTCTATATAAACCGGAGGGTTTTAGTCTGTAGGACAACATACAATCATACCATAGGCTAGCTTCTAGGGTTTAGCCTCTCCGATCTCGTGGTAGATCAACTATTGTACTACTCATATTATCAAGAATAATCAAGCAGGATGTAGGGTTTTACCTCCATCAAGAGGGACCGAACCTGGGTAAAACATCGTGTCCCCTGCCTCCTGTTACCATCCGCCTTAGACGCACAGTTCGGGACCCCCTACCGGAGATCCGCCGGTTTTGACACCGACACCACACCTTAGGCAAGCCACACTTGGGCCCCACATGGCATACACATGAAAAGTGTGGCAAGATTCCCTTAGGCTTGCAACCTTGTGGCTCTCATTTTGATGAACTAACCTTAGGCAAGTTTGGCAAAAATGTGTGGCTAAGTGTGGCAATGCTAGACCTACAACCAAACAGCCCCATAGACATATTTCAGAGTGTAGATTCACTCATTTTGCTCTGTATGTTGTCACTTGTTGAAATCTCTAAAAGACTAATATTTAGGAACAGAAGGATTATTTTTGAATTCGTGTCAAACATGCATGGTTTGAAAAAATAGATGCACTATACTTATTGGATTGTTGTTGTGTTCGTGTGTGTGTGTGGTCATATGCTTGATACATACAAAGTTTTCTCACCACCATATTGTTCATCTTTTAAATTTGAATTTGTAATGAAAAACTTACTAGGGATACCATGAAATGTGAAATCCACGTTGAGATCACTATATCACAAACTCACTCTAATTCAAGAAGTCGTCATAAATCAATTACCACATCGAGATTACTATTTGCAAGGAAAATACGGGCATTGTAATACACATAGATTTGTTCGGCAATTTAAAAGATTCCTTTTGTATTCTCGAATGGTACCCAACGGCGTACCAGCTAGACCTTGGCTCGTGTTGATCCTCAAAAAAACCGGGCTCGTGTCCTTCTGGTGGCGTGCGTGGTACGCACATTAGCCAACCCCAACCAGTCGAGCCTCTGCATTTCGAGTCGAAATATCTGGCGGCCAGAATTCTAGCCCTAGGAAATTCCCCTCATGTCCCCAGTTCATAATGACTACCGATGAACAATGGAGGGATGATTTAGTAACTAGAAAACATTACCTACCGCACTGAGCACGGTTCAATTCCCTCGGTCGCCGCTCCCCAAGGTCACCTGTCAACTGCATTGCCTAGTACTACTACTACTACTACTACTACTACTACTACTACTACTACTACTACTACTACTACTACTACACTAGGATGAGCATAGAATTGAGCCCGTTTGTTCGTGCCTAGTACTTGAGTTAATATATCATGGACCCCTAAAAAGAGTTAATATATCAGGCAATGCACTGGTATGGACGGATTATCCTTTTACTCTGAATATATAACTTGTCTGAAGTATAACTAAGAAAAATGTTTGACCAAATCCTTTCTTAAGAAATACAACAGACAGATGTATCACTTGAAAATTTATTGCATGATGCTGGTTATGATATTGTTTCGAATCCTGGATTTTAAATTTCAGAAAATCCAAAAGTGACCAGAAATTCATGAAACTGAGCATGGCCATGTGATATGGCACACATATTCCTTTGTCATTTTTTTTCTTCAATTTGAGACAAGCTACTTATGACAAGTTGCACAAATGAAGAGCCAAGGTATTTTGGAACAAAGACCTGTCACGTTAAGGCGAATGCTTTCACTATTTAAACCGTGGGCGTTTCCATGCCACCATGAGTCCCGCTTCTCATCGGCAGGTGCCGTCCGAGCAAGCGTGTGAGTCGACAGGAGGCGTGCGAGCAGACTGTTGTGCCGGCTAACAGGGAGGCATGCGAGTAGACCGCTGTGCAGGCTCACCGGGAGGTGAGCCCTTTGACCAGGCTCCACCGCCCACCTTCGTCCCAACTTCTCCCACTTTTAATGTCGCTGGCACCGCAGTTTAAAATCAACCCCGCACTACCCGGTATCACTACAATCTTCTCTCTTCCTCTCTGATTCTCCTGTCGTCTACCTCCAACTAGCCTGACCTAAACGTACGCCATGCCGCATCACGATGGTCTACCCTTAGTCTTCCAGTTTCCTGAGGAAGACACCTAGCCGGAGCCTCAAGAACATAAGGCGCTTTGGGACGAGCTTGAACCGGCCTTGTGGGAAGACGCCACACCTATCCCCGCTCCCGTTTCGGCTTCCGTTGCCCCGACTGCGCCAGCGCCCATCCCCGTGGCATTGATGGACTGGGAGCCGCACATTGTCGCTGAGCTTGATGCCACAGGATTCCACGAGGTCCCTGCCGACTTTCACGTGCCCGTGCACCTGCTAGCACATGCGCCTACACGTGCACTAACGCGCACGCCCGTGCCCGTGCAGACGAATGCCTCCGCCGCGCCTGTCCCCGCGCGGGTGCTAGTGCCCCCCTGAGCGGCATGGATGGCCGTCATCGACCGCTTCCTTGCACCAGCGCCAGTCGCCTCCTCCCGCCATTTGACTCGCTCCTGGAGACCGAAGTCCAGAACATTGTGGCCTTCCTTGAAGCTAGGGCCAACGTCTAGGAGTACGCCAACAACGGCGCAAGACGCCACCGTCGCCATCGCCGTCGGTCAGTGGCCCGACGACACACAGAGCACGGCAGAGGAGCCGCTTCCCACCGCAAGATGCCCCAGCTGCCGTCACGTAATCTAAATTTGCCATGAAAAACGTTCAGCTTGCCATTCTTAAAATCCAAACGTTTATCATTCCCGTTTATTTTAGATCGATCGTCGTATGAATGTAAAGTCGGAGTCAAACTGAATGAAATCTATGGTTTGATTAATTGAATGTTATGCTAGAGCCGTATCAAATTAAATATAAAACGTCATCAAGCCACATGTATTCCTTCTCATCCAATGACCTAGACTGCTTCAATGTCAAGCGCTCAACACGTTTAGCGTGCAGTTAATTTCATGCCAAAAATAGTGCTAATAACATAATAACACGCAAATAATATCCTACTTAATATTCGCATGCACTTATTGTACTTCCAGATTAACGTGCATTGCACATACACATTGACTAGTACTACTAGTACGTGAAACTGGTGCCGCAACTTGTGAACGCGTCCAGATATGGTCAACGGCAACATCGCCCGTGAGTTCTTCGTGTTTGCCCGTGTGTCTAAACGCAGAAGGGGAGGAGAGAGAGAGAGCACACATGGAACCCACCAGTAAGTGAAGGCGAATAGTACGTGCTAACGAGCCGGTCCCACTAATGTACTAAAAATAATATTACATGTTATCCATTAAATAGGCTGTGCTAATATAAAAACATTATATGAACAAAGGGGGTACAACAAACATTGTTGTTCTACGTATGTTGCCTATTGACATGCGGCTTGAAGGCCCTGGTCGCATGTTCGATCCTCATCCTTTATTTTTTAATTTGTATATGGGTCCAAATTTGTTTCATGATAGGTGGGCCCCTTGGTGTGTATTTTGTGGCGCTTTAATTTGTGGGTCGAAATTTGTTCCATTCCAAGTGGACTATCAGCATGTAGTTTTGTAGCTTATTTGTAATAATCAGAGTTTTTGCAATAATACCATGGTGCGAGGTTGAAGGCAAGAAAGGACGTGCGAGAGAGCGATGACCGAGCCGGAGGGAAATCAATTGGGGGAGGTGCGGGGTTGCAATGGTTTTTGGAGTAGTTGTGGGCCGAATGCTACGAAAATATAATCTACCACTGGAATAAATGCCTACACAAATTAATCCAAGGTTGGAGTCCCGCTCGCAATGTAAATAGCTTCGGCTTTGCGAGGGATGGAGAGGTAGCTTCAATGTGTGGAAGATACGGCATGAGAAAGCAAGGTCAATCGAGAGACATATAGATAGAGAGACAAAGTGAGTGTGGTCCGACATACATTGAAAAGATATATATGCTCTGGAGAGATATTGTCCGATTGAGCTTTTGGGAAGGGTGAGGGCTGTAAGATAGAGCTTGAGAGATGATCCAATCACAGACATGTAGATATATTTTGTGCGTGGGAGGAAGAAAGGTCAATCGATTACATATATAAAGGGTGAGAGATTGAGCGAGTGTGGGTCGTCATGCGATCGAAAGAGTGATACGGGTTGGAGAGAGTCACCTAGACAGACAATGTGCATGAGAGAGTATACAATATGAATATGTCGAATTAGGCTCAAACATTGAGATATATCGTTTGTGTCCGAGAAAGAGTTAGATCAATCGAGACATACAAAGAGAGACAGAGAGAGGGAGGGAGAGATTGAGCGAGCGTGGCCCGCCATGAGGTCGAAAGAGTGGGGGCAGCTTTGATGGACTGGCCTAGATAGACAATCTATGTGAGAGAGTATAAAGTGTGTCGATCGAGGCCCGAATAGGGAGATATATCATTTGTGTGTGAAAGAAAACGAGGTTAATCGAGACTCGGATAAAGAGAGCGAGATTGAGAAAGTGTGGCCCGCCGTGCGAAAGAAAGAGTGAGACGGTCTTGAGGGAGTGACCTAGATAGACAACGTGCGTGCGTGCACACGAGAGGTTGGGGGATATATAGGCAATGCATGTATCTAGCGAGAGAGGGTGGGAGAGAGAGAGAGAGCTCGGCATGGGGTGCAATGGCGGGTGTGTGAGTTAAATACATTTGGTAACAGAGTGGAAAAAGGGGGGTTGTATAGTTGAGAGAGTTAGAGATCGAAACATGGAGAGAAAGAATGAACGTGTGTCGGAAACCGATAGCTTCCTAAGGTGGTTAGGAGAGGAAGATTGACTGGTATAGGAAGTATGTAGCGTGTGTGCCGAGGGGGGGGGGCTAAAAAAACATTTGAATGTAGATAGTACTAGATTTAATATCGATATTTCAATTCGGTGTACATTGTAAGATTTGAACTGAGGACCATGCATATGGGTAATTATTTCAAATTCGTGCCATACTAGGTTTGGAAAAGTTGACATTGACTCGATTGTTGTGCTATTTTTGTAGGTCATATGTTTGAATCCATCCAAAAGTTTTCTCACTACCATAGTGTTCATCCTATACATATGAATTTATATTGAAAAACAGAAAAAGTAGCATGGATACAGTGAAATGTGAAATCCACTTTAGAATTGGCCATCGCTATGTGACACACACACTCTAATTCAAATAACTAATTATGTGACACACACTCTAATCCACGTTAGCGTGGATACCATGCATACTGTTTCTTTTTTTTTCAAATAACTCCTCATTAACTAATTTATAGTGTCTTGTTTCAAATGATTAATTATTTGCAAGGAAAACATGGGCATGGTAATACATACAGATTCCTTTGCAAATGAAAGAAGATTCGTTTGCACTCTCAAATCTCCTCTCAAATGTAGGCGCACCAGGCAAACCAGGGTCATGTCGTGGTGGTCGCGTGTGTTGTACGGACGCTTAGCACCCAGCCACCCATCCCCCCTCTATAGACTACCCCCTCCCCCCCCCCAAAAAAAGGATGACGACAAAATAAGTCCGCGCTTCCATGTTTCATATTCAAATATCTGGCGGCCTCAATTCCAGCCCTGCAAAATCTTCCTTCTCCACCGTCCCTTTCCGCGCCCAGATTGCTCAAATCCCCAATTCGCCGCCAACCCAAGCAAAGTTCGAATCGCCCCTCGTCTCATCTCTTTCCCCACCTCTGTGCTGGACGATGACGACGACGGTCGCGCTTCACCACCACACCGGAGCTACCTCATCTACGCCCTTGTCCACCGCATCGGGTGGTCCACCGACAAAGTCGGCCACCGCATCCGACATGCCTCATAGACACCGACTTCCACTGCATCAGGTGCGCTTCACCGACGCCGTCTCCCACATAACCGTGGCTACTTCACCGAGCACATCGTCGCACCTCCGCCCCCCGAGGCCGTTGGGGCTTCACCAACAGTCTCGTCCTCCGCTGCCACACAAGATCTACATCCATGCGCGGCCAGCCAACGCCAGCGCATCACCCTCAACGGCTCTGAAGTGACCCGCACTCTAGGAAGGCGAGCATGCCCAAACGCCGGCCCGAACTAGGTATCCACACATCACTCCCTCGTGCACTGTTCCGACGATGTTTGCATATCCTTTCACTGCTCTCTTAGCTTACACGCCTATGAAACTTGACTTTAACTCTTATTTCTTCTGGAGATATCTTCTGGAACAAGAAAAACCATTTTTTAGCGAAGCATGACGGCACCACGGGATCTGGTACACATCCTGCACACCCGTATAACCTTGTAAGTATATGTCCTCCGTTACAACAGCAAGGTCGATTCCTATTATTTGATCAACCATTCACCGTGTCAAAAATGCAGAGGGGGATGCAAGGCGCACAAGGCCTGCACATGCAAGCAAGTGGTAACATGGACTTGTACATGGAACATCCCAAGCGCGAGCAGAGCTACAGTGAGCCTGTACAACGAGCTAGCATAAGTCTCTACATTTCATCTAATTCGTACTGGCATGCGTGTATGATTTGTGAGCGGTGGCGGATCCACGAATTCAAGTTACCTAGGGCGAACATTAAACTTAAAAATACAAAGGCACTTGCACTCCGGAAATCAACATAACTTGAGAAATGTGAAGCTACATGCACTTTGAAAACCAGCTAATGATCCAAATAGTTCAGATTATAAAACACTAAATGATGCAAGCACCAAAAAACACAAAATGCAACATGGTGTACAAGGACTACTAACATGGTCTGTACCTGCTTGAATTAGTCGTTCTCTGGCTGAAAATATCGAAGTGTAATTGCACCTATAACCAGTGCGCAAACTGCATATCAATATATCTATCCTGCACAAGTATGCCAATAGTTTCAAACAATAGATTAGAAAAGTATTTATGCTATGTTGTCATGATATGGGGACTTTCTAGTAGATGGCCTCGACGTTTCCTGAAGCCATGAAAATGTAGTATAATTTGCTTGTCATCAATGCCTGCAAATCTTTATGTCTCTCTCAACATAGAAGATCATCATTAGACACTAAATCCTTCAATGGGAGCTTGCAGAATGCTTGCATTAGATCCCTCATTAGACACTATATGTTCATCACCAGGAGCATGTGAAATGTTTGCATCAAATCCTTCATTAGCAGTCTGTTCATTAGACACTTCAGGCTCAAGAACAACATGAGCTTGTATGTTTGCACCGGAACTCGGTTAGATACATCAGATTCAGTCCGTTCAGTATTGATTGGGGGAGTTATAAAATAAGCAGAAATGGGTTTCATTTTCTCATAGATTCCCTACATACAAGCAGTTTTACAACACCGTCAGGTTTAACTATTGGCCAGAAATTGAAGAGTTGAATTAGATATAATCAGGGATGTGATGTACCTGCTCGTTGCGCATGCTACTCTTGCAAGCTACGACTGTCTGTTTGTGCAAGCTCGATGCCATGCTCGTGCTGCCGCTGCTGCCTCCCACGCAGGCTACACCCAGGATTGGATCTTCATCTTCTTGTCCTTTTGTTTGATTGAAGCCGGGCGACCACCCTCCAACGAGGGCGCGAGGCAGTGCTGTGTCGGTCTGTCCAGCAGCGACTAGGTTAGGAGCGAACAAGACTGGAGGCTGGAGCGAACGAATTGGGCTGCGAGCCTGCTATAGGGCCTGCCTTGCACTTACGTTATTGGCCCATCCAAATTGAAACATTTTTCTTCATTTTTTACATTGCCTGCTTGTGCGTTGGGCCGAACAAAACTAGCTTGGGCCAACCTGGTCGACTCAAACTAGGTGCACACTTTCCATCCACCCGAGGCGGCCGCCCGTACTAGCCCCTATGGTGGCATCGTTGCTACCTCTTGAGCATGCGTTGGTTTTCCCTTGAAGAGGAAAGAAAAGTAGCGTAAGTATTTCCCTCAGTTTTTGAGAACTAAGGTATCAATCCAGTATGAGACTACATGCAAGTCCCCTAGTACCTGCACAAACAAACAAGAACCTCGCAACCAACACGATAAAGGGGTTGTCAATCCCTTCACGGTCACTTACGAAAGTGAGATCTGATAGAGATAATAAGATAAATATTTTTGGTATTTTTGTGGTATAGATTGGAAAATAAAGATTGCAAAATAGATAGTAAACTAGAATTGTAGATTGGAAACTTATATGATGTAAAGTAGACCCAGGGGGCCATAGGTTTCACAAGTGGCTTCTCTCAAGATAGCATGTATTATGGTGGGTGAACAAATTACTGCCGAGCAATTGATAGAAAATCGCATAGTTATGATGATATCTAAGGCAATGATCATGAATATAGGCATTACATCCGTGAAAAGTAGACCGAAACGATTCTGCATCTACTACTATTACTCCACACATCGACCGCTATCCAGCATGCATCTAGAGTATTAAGTTCATAAGAACGGAGTAACGCATTAGGGAAGATGACATGATGTAGAGGGATAAACTCAAGAAATATGATATAAACCCCATCTTTTTATCCTCGATGGCAACAATACAATACGTGTCGTTTCCCTTTATGTCACTGGGATCGAGCACCGCAAGATTGAACCCAAAGCTAAGCACTTCTCCCATTGCAAGAAAGATCAATCTAGTAGGCCAAACTAAACTAATAATTCGAAGAGACTTGTCAAGATATCAAATCATTCATATAAGAATTCAGAGAAGAATCAAATAATATTCATAGATAATCAAGTTCATAAACCAACAATTCATCGGATCTTGACAAACACACTGCAAAAAGAGTTACATTGAATAGATCTCCAAGAAGATCGAGGAGAACTTTGTATTGAGATCCAAAGAGAGAGAAGAAGTTGTCTAGCTAATAACTATGGACCCGAAGGTCTATGGTAAACTACTCACACATCATCGGAGAGGCTATGGTGTTGATGTAGAAGCCCTCCGTGATCGAATCCCCCTTCGGCAGATTGCCGGGAAAGGCCCCAAGATGGGATCTCACGGGTACAGAAGGTTGCGGTGGTGGAAAAGTTGTTTCGTGGCTCTCCCTGAAGGTGTCAGGGTATAAGAGTATATATAGGCGAAAGAAGTAGGTCAGTGGAGCTGCGAGGGGCCCACGAGGGTGGGGGTGCGCATGGCCCCCCTGGGCGCGCTACCCTACCTCGTGGCCGCCTGCTGCTTCCTTGACATCCACTCCAAGTCTCCTGGATCACGTTTGTTCCAAAAACGATCCTCACGAAGGTTTCATTCCGTTTGGATTCCGTTTGAAATTCCTTTTCTGTGAAACACTGAAATAGGCTAAAAACAGCAATTTGCAACGGTAATAGGTTAGTCCCAAAAATAATATAAAAAGGTATAATAAAGCCCATAAAACATCCAAAACAGATAATATAATAGCATGGAACAATCAAAAATTATAGATACGTTGGAGACATATCAGTCGCCCCTTTTGTGTGTATGATTGGGGTAGTGAAAAATATTCCAGCGGCGCTTTTGATTTACCCACAGAATGGTTGAATTGCTTGTTTCTATGAACTGAGTTCGCTAATAATGTGAAGGATTCTAGTCTTTTCATCATATTGTAGATTACTTAGATCTCGATATGCCAAATGTAATTGCATGAAATATACAGTAAAAGCCAGTGTGATGTGTGTGGCTACAACTACTCAGACTACACGTCCTCATATAACATATCAAGGACGCACCATCTTACCAGATTAACCATTCGACTTACCAATGCAATGTGGGAAGAAAGAAGTATTGGGACTGCGTATCCAAGCAATTGATGCCATGGACTCCTTCGTAGAACCTTGTAAGCGAAAAAAAAGTTGCAGTGTGCCTGTACAAAGAGCTAGCGTAAGTTCAGTTATCTGCTTCTCGGAATTTTAGTTAGCCACTTATTGCAAAATTGTTCAATTATGTTGCTTGGCTTAATTTAGTTTGCTACTGATTACATAATGCCATAGCCTGTTAATCCTATTATAGACTGCGCCTATCTATGTGTTTAATACTTACTATTAAGAATTACTTGTTTTCCTGAACTTAAATAGCTACTTAAGCACGTATATAGCTGGTCATATGTACTTCTAGGGTGCAGCAGAATTCACGTGTAATTTACGTTCTAATACCCTGTTTGTTTAAATGGTTTGCTGTTACTAGTAATATTTGCATGTTCATAGATAGACAACTGTTAGGTTTATATGAGGGACACCATCTTTTTAACTTATATATGTGTTGGAATCATTTTGCTTACATCAAAGAAATTTATAGATGTCTGTGTTGCTGGTAAACGGTACCGACTTGTTACTTTAATACGTTTCCAAGAACTTGTTAGTTTTACTAGTTCATGTGTAATTAAATACGTTGCCAAAAACGGTTAGTTTTACTAGTTTGATGTTAGTTTCTTATGGCTCATGCAAAACTTTATTTATTGACTGCTAACATTCAAGTTTGATGGATCCAACTGAAACTCCGTTGGCACAATAGGTATGTTTTTAGAAACTTCCTTGTTTACCCTGTTTGCTGCTATAACTTGTTGTTGTAATCATCCTACCAACTTCAAGTTATCAAGATCGAATGGGAAGTCCAATTGCACAACATGTACATTTTCAAAAATATATTTGTGTAACAGGTTTGCTGCTGTAACTTGTTGCTCTAATCAAGTTACTGACTACTCAACTTTTCAGGATCCAAGAGAAACTCCAATGCCACAACAGGTTCCTTTTGCAAAACTTGTTTGTTTAACTGCTTTGCTGCTGCAACCAGTTGCTCTATTCACGTTACTGGCTACTCAACTTTTCAGGATCCAAGACAAACTCCAATGCCACAACAGGTACCTTTTGCAAAACTTGTTTGTTTAACTACTTTGCTGCTGCAACAACCGGTTACAATGATGTTAATAACTACTTTTCAGCATCCAATTGAAACTCTTTAATTCCTTGTTTGTTTAACTAGTTTCCTGTTATAACTACCAGTTGAGATGTTTTGCTAACTTCAAATTTTTGGAATCCAATCGGAACTTTAATGGCAAAACAGGCTAGCCCAAGATCAAAGAGCGAGGTCGCCATGGACATTGTATCATTCCACAGCAGTGGCACCGGCCCAATCATGCATCATGAATTGCCAACTGATGATGCTCTAGAGGCTAAACTAGTGGTAGAAAGAGATTTTGCTTCTGCACTTAGAGATGAAGTTCACATGTTGAGGAACAAAATAGCACAATCACAAGCAGTACTCAAGACAACCATTAAATATTTAGTGGATTTCAAAATGAAGCAAGCTGACACTTTTCGCAATGTTAAGGTCCTAAAGGAAAAAAGGAAATTAAATTCCCACTTGGTAAATCATAGGTGAAATGTTCTTTCCATCGTTGAATAACCTTTGTGTTGTTTGTTCATGTAATCAATCAAACCATTTGTTTTAGAAATCATGTAATAATTGTTTTTTTGTTTTTTGGTTTGTAATTTTATTTGAGCACAAGTCTGTATTAATTGATAAGACTTGGACATATTTCATTTTGATTGATGTGCCACACCTACAAATATGCCAATCGGGCTGAATGTGCATTCAACAATAATAGTAGTATAGATGGACCATAAGTGGCACGCATCGAAAGGGCCAAGATGTTGTAGTAGCTTCGCTAAAAAAGGATGTAGTTCTAGCAAAAAAAAAGTACAGTGGCCTGGCTTATGTATGTTAGTTGATATTATTGATCCATATACTCTATAAGTGTTTATATGTCTGTTAGTTATGTACATTCTTGGTTGATTGACTCGGTATTTGAATCTTGATACATCGCTTGTGTACATATCTAAATGGGAGTACACATTATGCTGTGTGTGACATTTGAGTTGGACATAAAGTGTTCCAAATATTCAAATTCACCTTAAACTGGATTCTAGCTTCTGAATTTGAGTATCGGCATTTGTAAATCATATTCATATATGACAGTGGAATACATTTTTGTCGTGCTTTTGAAGATATATAAAAACACATAGAATGATCTATAAAGATTCGTATAGGAATACAAAATGGATTCAAATTTAGTTGCCAGGGTAAACGTGGATGCTTATTGTCCCAAAATTCGAAAGAAGCGGCAAAATGTCCACTCCCACGTCGGTTGCTCGCAACCAAGTGTTTGGGAGATGGAAATTAATGTCTACCCATTACACGGACAATCCATCGGCCCGATTTCCACTACTTTCAATAGGGGTAGGTTAGTAACTTCAATTATACGTGACACGACCGCCTCTGAGCCCATTCCGACATGGTGGGCGCCAAACATGGGCGGAAAAACACATTTGATACAAGCTCGTCTGAAAGACCTCTGTTTCTCCCTCCATTTCCCCATTCATACACGGTGGGCGGCAAAACAAACTTGACTCAACCGAAACAATGTAGGCAAATATTATCAATAGGGGTCGGTTTGTAACTTCACTCAGACGTGACACAACCGCCCTACCTGTCAGCCCCATTCATACACCGTGGGCGCCAACCATGGGCGCCAAAACACCCTCTCCTCACCCGAAATCGCTCTGGGCAAATATTGGCGAGATGTGAGATTACCGTCCTATCCCCAAACGACGAGACGCCCAAATTTTAAACGGGGGCTAAGTTCATAACTTTCCCATATTTCAGACAGTCGCGTCCCAAAAACATGGTTCCCCGTACCTCTCCCTCCATTTTCCCATTCATACACCGTCCATGCTAGAACACCATCCCCACACCAGCCTCCTCCGTCCGCCACCACATCCATCGCCGCCGTCCTCCACCCCATCCATCGCCAACGTCCTCCACCCCATCCATCGCCACCGTCCTCCACCATGTCGGAGCGCCTACCAAGATCGAGTTGTCCACTCCTAGAGATGGACGTTTCTCATCCACGACGACGGACCAAGAGCCTTGCATCGCGTCCTCTCGCTTCATCGGCGCCGTCGTCCTCTTTGTCGGGGCCGCTCACACGACCTTCTCTTCCACCGCAACGGGACTTATCCCCTAATGCACCCGTCTACCATCGCAGATCTGCTTCAACGCCACCGATAGCCATCACACCCCCGATGCCTACACGGCGCCGCAAGAGAGGTGGTACTTCATATCTCCACAACTTTTTGATCTCAACCAGAAAATAGATCATAACTTGGTTATTGTACTTTCTTTTCAGCTCTTAGAATTTAGTTCTTAGTTGGAAGCACACAATGGATGCTAAAT
The DNA here is from genome assembly GCF_003073215.2 of Triticum urartu. Classification (NCBI taxonomy): domain Eukaryota; kingdom Viridiplantae; phylum Streptophyta; class Magnoliopsida; order Poales; family Poaceae; genus Triticum; species Triticum urartu. Next base: position 176,200,892 of record NC_053026.1, on the reverse strand, counting down.
AGCATTTCCCCGGTTTGCAGCTTTAAATCTGCCATGGCACAGTCATAATAGGGTTTAATTGATCAAGCTTAGGGTTTAATTGATCATGTCGGTTCTGTGGTGGTTTCTTTAATAGAAATCAGAGGGGAAACCCTATTTTGCTCAAAAAAATGCTTAGGGTTTCCCCCTTTTATGATCACTATACATGTCATAATAGCACAGCTCCACCCATCAAGCTAAACAAGCTTAGTTGTTCAAATACGAATATGATATTATTAAAATAGAGTCGTTTAATTGGTCAGCTAAATGTTCCTAATTTAGTTTTGAAAATGCATGTTCGCCGCTCGAGTGTGTATCTCTACAGGGTGCCCATGGTGGGCCGCTGCCCACGCTGGGATTTTGGGTCGGCCCAGGCCTCGATTCCCCTCTGTTCTGCTGCACGCTTCCGATCTCTACTCACCCCTAGCTGCCTGCCTCGCCGGCGACATGCCGTTCCCGGACGGCATGACTCTAGGAGGAGACGTCGTACTAACAGGAGGCCAGGAGCCGCTCGCCAAATAGCGTCACCGTTGCCCGGGCGCGCCGCCGTGCCTACCTTCCCAGTCCATTTAGGGCTCAGGAGTGCAGCACCCACTAAGCCAACCCGATTTATCCTGAGATACGTCCTCAACACTCAGTAGCCACTCGTCATCACCCATTTTCTAATTGATTCATTACTCATTAGGCAGGACTGTCATTAGGGTTTGTTGTGTGCTGAGTGCTACCTACACTTAATGGTTCAGATGTATTTTAGTAATCTTTAGTACCTGTAAAGTTCACAGGGTTTCAAAATTCCGGCCCTAGGAACAGACACTAGTCATTTTGGATTGTTGGCGGTAGTGACATTGACCCAGATTACTACTGCAGGCCAGGTTTCTTGACAATTTTACTTGTCTTTCTTACTCATTCGATATGATATCCAATTATTCACGTCGATTAGTTGCAAACAATAAATGCTAGACAAATTTCTTGATTCGGATTTTGGACGGTCTCTTACTGCAGTTACAATTCTGCATACCTGCCCTAGTAAGCTCACAAGTAAATGATTGATTCACTACATCTATGCTTACCTTGTCATATTTGTTGTCAATATTCTTTTAGGGTGGACCACCCTGTTTCAAAATACTGGAACCATAGACATGATTGAATAGTATTTCTCTGTGTGATCTCTTCCATCATGTGTGGGCAACGAGCACCGCAATGTATAGAAAGAAAGTGTCATTTCCAGCTTTTACATAGACTACGATCTTTTACATGGAATACAATATGCCTACTTGATTTGTGTCGCACTACCAGCACTCCACCCTTGAAGCTAAACATTATGCCACTGATAATTCCTTAGTTTATTTGTTCAAATACGAATTTGATATGATTCTAATGTTCCTAATTTAGTTTTGAAATGTGTGTCTGCCTGTTATAGAGACACAAGAGGTTTATATTTCTGTGTGTGGTCTGGTCAGCATGGTTGGGGGTGAACTTTGCATATGCAGGGGTTTATAGGGAGACACTCTCCGAGTTGAATCTGCAATGCATTCCATAGATAATCTGACTCATTTTTATGTTTTCATGAATCTCAGATTCTGAACAGCTTCATAATGATTATGAGCTTGCACACATGAAAAGAATAAAGTAGAACAATGCCATGGTTGTCAAACTTGGCATTAAGGGACTGAAATCAAGTATGGATGCAATGCAATCCAAACACTCTCCACCTACAGATTCATGCTCAGAATATGATCCTGACAGTGATTTTGAGCTAGAGGGAGACCTAAGTCAATGTAGCTCCCTAGTGGAGGAGTCAGAGGCAGATGCCTTATCTTATTCACCCATCAAGGTGCTTGCTCTAACTTTCCAAGGTTTTATTGGTCGCACATATCTTGCAACTGATGCTTTGCATTGCTTCTACTTTGTTGCACTACCATTAGCTTAGTTTACACATCATGTATGTGAATACGCCATGCCTATCCATTTTCAGTACATATTCCATCTGTCATCATACCATATTTATCCATTCAAATGTTGTTCTTGTGTATCAGACGTTCAAAAGGAAGAGGGCGATTGCTGGTCGCGGAGGAGCACGAGCAAAGTATTTGGAAAAGGTAATGACACCTGATAAATAAAATAGCCCATTAGGTGTAGTTGCAATATCACCTGATCCACAAAACACCTCAACTCTAGCAGACTCTAGCCCTACTACACTAGTCATTTTTGATGCCCCAACTCAGCAGACCCCAACTGCAGAAAACAGTATGATGATGCGAGTTGACATAACACTAGCTCTACGATGCAAAACCCCCATTCCAGCAAAGAGTACACCAAATCCAATTGCCAAATCCCTTTTCGAACCAGAGAGAGCCCCAATTGCAGCAAATAGGACCCCTGTTCCATTTCTTCCCAGTTTAGAAGATGAAGCTTATATTGTTGTTAGGAACTTTGTGTGCATCTTTCCTTCATGGAAAGATTATACCGCAAACACAGAACAATTTCCAGTCTTCCTCCACAACTTACGCGTAAGTAATGTACTAATGTTATTCATGGTAATTACTGCATATGTTTCTGCTAACAGAAGAGACAAGATTTCATTCTTTTAAATAGGCGAGGACCAAACCGGATTGTCAAGACGAGCAAGGGTTGGTTGCGCTTTTAAAGCACTCGTTGATGAAGTATCATTCCTACCTTAGGCAAGCGCACTTCGATGGCAAGCCTCTAAATGAAATTTTTGTAAAGTCTCTGGTGCTACATTTATCCGACAGTGACTGGAATAATCTTGTTACACATTGGTCTCGTCTGCAGCGTAAGGTACTGTCTATGATATCACATCACAATTTGAAATACATTTCTGCATTTTCCTTAACGTCTCACTTGTATGAAAATTGTTAGGAGAAGAACATTCATTCTCAAGGGACCACAAAAATCTCGCAACCATACTGCACACTGCATTGCTCTTGTGAGTACCTCTTGCCCTGTATGACCATACTTACCTTCTTAGCTGTTTGATTATGTAGCATCACTTCACATGTTAGCCTCATTATCGTCCATTTGGTGGACATTATAAGATCCATAAGGACTCTTACATAAATTTAGAATCAACCCAATGCTTTTGAAGAGGTTTAGCTCTGCACTCCTCTTGTAAGGACTGAACGTCGTCTATCACTATACTTACATTAACAGCTACTCCCTCCATCCCATAATATAAGAACATTTTGTACAGTACATCAGTGTCCAAAACACTCTTGTATTATGGGAAGAGGGATTGGTTCATTGTGTAGCATTCTGCATCTTATCTCCCTCGCCCACCATTTACTAAAAGATATCAGATCTATATTTAATCTTACCAAAAAGTGGAGTACATAGGCAATGCCAGTGCAGAAGTGTAGCCCATTGGTCTTGTCAGTACATTTTGTCCTATAAAGCTTGTACTTCTAGGGATTGGTAGTTGATTATGTAGCATGAATATGCATCTTATCTTCATTATCCTCTATCCCTTCCAGTATTATCATATCTATAATTACTCTCTACAAAATGTAGAGTACAGGAAATGCTTATGAAAGAAGATTCTGTGCTAAAATTCTTGAGTTATCCTTCCCTTGACATGGAGAAGGGCATTATAAAGCCAGTGTTAACTGTTAATGTAAGTCAGTCCTTCTAAAGCCTTTATCCTCAACTGCTGTTTAATTTGCTCATACTCCCTATCGTTTACTGTTGTTTAGTTTGCTATTTCTATCAAAATGCATGTTCACAAGAACCGTAAGTTCCAAGTTTTACTTGTAAAACCAAATTCCTTATTCATATCATGCACATTACTCAATACTCCCTATATGTATGCTTGTTTTTGTGGATCTATAATCCAGTGTGTGCTGAGGCAGCCCACATTTGCACCTTGTCATCTCCTGTTTTATCTTACTGATGTGGCTGATGATATGAACAACATGCCATGCACATTAACCAAAATAGATACAATGATTGTCTTTGCCCTTCATCTATGCTTGTTATGTTGACAGGTAATCCAGTAGTGTGGTGAAGCTCCCCTGTAACACCCCGGATGTAACTTTCCCTATTTGTATCCAACTCTTGCCCTTTCCGGTGTTAAGTTATATTTATTTCTCGGGTTCGGGTCCTTGTCTCTGTGTGGGTTTTTCTTTTCCGTGCATCTCTTATCATGTCATCTCGTGCATTGCATTTGCATACATGTTCATCTCATGCATTCGAGCATTTTCCCCGTTGTCCGTTTTGCATTCCGATGCTTCGTTCTCCTCCGGTGGCCATTTCTAGCTTTCTTTCGTGTGTGGGGATTAAACATTTCCGGATTGGACCGAGACTTGTCATGCGGCCTTGGTTTACTACCGGTAGACCGCCTGTCAAGTTTCGGGTCATTTGGACTTCGTTTGATATTCCAACGGTTAACCGAGGGACCGAAAAGGCCTCGTGTGTGTTGCAGCCCAACACCCCCCAAATTTGGCCCAAAACCCACTAAACTCTTCTCCATGTCCTAGAGCGTTCGATCACGATCGCGTGGGCAAAAACCGCACCTCATTTGGACTCTCCTAGCTCCCTCTATGCCTATATATACACCCCCCATTTCAGATCTCGTCTTCCTCCCCGTCCTCCTCGTTTTTTTAAAAAAAAACAGCTCCACCGCGCCGACGGACGTGTCCGCCCCGGCCGGACAACGTCCGCCGCCGCCGCCTCCCGTCCAGTCCGCGCGCGCCACGTGGGCCGCGCCCACATCGCCGCCGCCGGGCCAGCCTGGCCCGCGCGCCGGCCCCCTTCCTCCTCCTCCCGGGCCAGAGGTGGCCGCCGCCACCACCGCTGCCGCCCGAGGCCACCGGCCTCCGCCGCCGCCCGTAGCTCCGGTGGCCGGAGCTACCACTGCCGCCATCGCCGCCCGCCGCCTCGCCCGGCCCCGCCTCGGGCCCCGCCGCCTCTTCGCCGCGCCGCCGCCGCCGCCCCCGCCGACCGCTGCCGCCGCCCCGGCCGGCGAGCCCCTCCTCTCCTCCGGCGTCTTTCTCCGGCGAGCGCGAACTCCGGCGCCGAGCTGCTACAGTGCCGCCGTGAACAGTGCCCGAAACCCTAGATCTGAGATCTAAAACTGAGGGTTGACTTTTTCCTCTCCCCCCCTTAATTTTTGTGCAATCTTTGACTACCCGTAACTTTGCATCCGTAGCTCCGTTTTGGGCATATAATATGTCAAAATCTTCGCCTCGACATGTACATCATTTCATTCCATTGCATCATTTGCATTTGATCTCATCTTGATGCCCTAAATGCTGTTAGAAGGAGGCTTCGTGAGTTAAATTGCAGATCCGTTAGTTCATCATGCACTTTTGTCATTTTTGCCATGTTTAATCCGTGCATGATATGCCTGTGCCCCTTTGGGATGGATTGTTAAGCATTTTGTCTTCTTTCCAGAGGTGCCACCCATGCATTTTTAGGATGTGTGTGTTGTCTTGTGCAAGCTTGCGAAGAGAGGTACCTGAGATTGCTGATTTCAGGGACTTAGTGATTTTCACTAAGTCTGGGATATTTTAGTTCGTGATGCTATATGTCCAACTTGTTTCCTAGTGATCCGTGCCTCTTTTGAGGATGATCAGTAAGGGAGTTTTGATATTTATGTTATGCTCTATCCATCCATGTCTTTGTTTGCATATGTGGAGTGCTCTAGGTTGACTCAATCGAGCTCAACTTTTGCTTCGTTGTTAATCTGGGCAGATCGTCAACTTGTTTGCGATTTTGCCGATGCTACCGTTAGTGTTCCATGCATGCTATGCCTTTGTTCTTGCCATGTGTAGCTAGAATATTGTGTCTTATTTATGGTTATATGCTTACCTTGCCATGACTTGCACCGTAGTGAGTGCATCGAGCTCATTTACATGCCTTCGTGAGCTATAATTTCAGCATGTCTCAGTTTTCACTAAGTCTGAAAACTGATTGTGTTCGAGCTATGTTCGTGAGCTCGGTAGAGTATTTTGTGAACCCTTTTGACCCCAGGTCACTTTGGGTCTTTTGTTAAGCTTGTTGAGTAACTCCATGCCATGTTCTTACTTGTCATGTTCAGGTTATCTATCATGTTGTTTTGCTGCTCCGAAGAGGGCTTCGTGATCTGAAATTTCAGGCTAGTGTTAATTTCTCACTAAGTCTGAAAACTGATTGTGTTCGAGCTATGTTCGTGAGCTCGGTAGAGTATTTTGTCAACCCTTTTGACCCCAGGTCACTTTGGGTCTTTTGTTAAGCTTGTTGAGTAACTCCATGCCATGTTCTTACTTGTCATGTTCAGGTTATCTATCATGTTGTTTTGCTGCTCCGAAGAGGGCTTCGTGATCTGAAATTTCAGGCTAGTGTTAATTTCTCACTAAGTCTGAAAACTGATTGTGTTCGAGCTATGTTCGTGAGCTCGGTAGAGTATTTTGTGAACCCTTTTGACCCCAGGTCACTTTGGGTCTTTTGTTAAGCTTGTTGAGTAACTCCATGCCATGTTCTTACTTGTCATGTTCAGGTTATCTATCATGTTGTTTTGCTGCTCCGAAGAGGGCTTCGTGATCTGAAATTTCAGGCTAGTGTTAATTTCACTAAGTCTGGAATCTGTTTTGCATATTCATTTTTGCCATGCTTGTTTGAACCTCTTAATGGATGAATTTTCCTATGGCTCAGTGCTAGTGTTTTATTAACCATCTTGTGTACATCACTTCCATGTATTTTGTTTTCATGTTTGGTGGCTGTAGCATGTTCATTTCGTTGCATTTAGATGCCTACTTGCTGTAAATCGCAGACCGGTGCCATATCTTAAAACGCTTGCCATTTCCAAACCGTAACTCCGATTCCAATGATCTTTATATCGTTTTCAAGCGATTTCATCCCCTCTATCCAGTGACACACTTGGTTTTCCAAGTTTAGGCCGGGTTCATGCATTTCCTGTCATATCTTGCATTTTGCATCCCGCATCGCATCCCGCATAGCATATCATCATTTCCTCATATTGCTTGGTCTTGCACGTGGTTGATTGTATCCTTGTTGCTTGTTTGTATTGTTGGGTAGAGCCGGGAGACGAGTTCGCTACCGAGGAGCCCGTTGAGTTTGCTTGTGAGGATCCAGTCAACTCTGACAACTGTGCAGGCAAGATGATCATACCCTCGAAATCACTACTATCTTTGCTATGCTAGTTTGCTCGCTCTTTTGCTTTGCCACTGCTACGATGCCTACCACTTGCTTGTCAGCCTCCCAATTGCATGATTGAACCTCTAACCTACCATTGTCCTAGCAAACCGTTGATTGGCTATGTTACCGCTTTGCTCAGCCCCTCTTATAGCGTTGCTAGTTGCAGGTGAAGATTGGAGCCGTTCCTATTGGAACATCTTTTATTTTGCTTGTTGGGATATCACTATATTGCTATGATATCTTAATGCATCTATATACTTGGTAAAGGGTGGAAGGCTCGGCCTCTCGCCTAGTGTTTTGTTCCACTCTTGCCGCCCTAGTTTCCGTCATATCGGTGTTATGTTCCCGGATTTTGCGTTCCTTACGCGGTTGGGTTATAATGGGAACCCCTTGATATTTCGCCTTGATTAAAGCTTTTCCAGCAATGCCCAACCTTGGTTTTACCATTTGCCACCTAGCCTTTTCTTTCCCTTGGGTTCTGCAGACTCAAGGGTCATCTTATTTTAACCCCCCCCCGGGCCAGTGCTCCTCTGAGTGTTGGTCCACCTGTCAGCTACCGGTGGCCACCAGGGGCAACTCTGGGCTGGCCTACCCGTACCTAGGACAATCTGAGTGTGCCCTGAGAAAGAGATATGTGCAGCTCCTATCGGGATTTGTCGGCACATTCGGGCGGTGTTGCTGGTCTTGTTTTAACCTGTCGAAGTGTCTTGAGTTACCGAGATACCGAGTCTGATCGGAACGTCTTGGGAGGAGGTCTTTTCCTTCGTTGACCGTGAGAGCTTGTCATGGGCTAAGTTGGGACTCCCCTGCAGGGATTGAACTTTCGAAAGCCGTGCCCGCGGTTATGGGCAGATGGGAATTTGTTAATGTCCGGTTGTAGATAACTTAAACCTTAATTAATTATAACGAATCAACTGCGTGTGTTGCCGTGATGGCCTCTTCTCGGCGGAGTCCGGGAAGTGGACACGGTGTTGGAGTTATGCTTGCGCAGGTTGTTCCTCTAGTTTCTCGCTCGCGCCTTGCCTCCTCTTCTCGCTCTCTTTTGCGGATAAGTTAGCCACCACATATGCTAGTCGCTTGCTGCAGCTCCACATACTTGCCTTATCCTGTCCTATAAGCTTAAATAGTCTTGATAGCGTGGGTGTGAGATTGCTGAGTCCCCGTGGCTCACAGATACTATAATTCCAGATGCAGGTCCAGGTGATTCTGCTCCAGGTGACGAGTACGAGCTCAAGTGGGAGTTCGACGAGGACTCTCAGCGTTATTATGTTTCCTTTCCCGACGATCAGTAGTGGTGCCTAGTTGGGGTTATCGATTCAGGGCCTTGTCGCATGTTGGGGGTCTTTTCTATTTTGGCGCCGTAGTCGGGCCATGAGTGATTTGTATGATGAATGTTATTTATGTACTCTGATGTGACGTGGCGAGTGTAAGCCAACTATGTTATCTCCCCCTTTTATTATGTATTACATGGGATGTTGTAATGATTGCCTGACTTGCGACATTGCTTTCAATGCGGTTATGTCTCTAAGTTGTGCCTCGACACGTGGGAGCTATAGCCGCATCGAGGGCGTTACATCCCCGCATTATGAATAATGCTAGATTATGCTATTGATATTTTGAACTTACTCTTTATTTTCTAATTTGAAATTGGATGGAATTAACAGCACAGTTATCATCTTTGTTTATACACGTGGAAAACATGTCATCTCTCTGCTTGTTTCAGGGTGATATGCCTGATGGCATGCACAAGTCTGCTGAAGGCTGTGAGACAAACCCAACATATATTGCAGGAAAGAAGGCAAAATATCTTGAAGATAGCGAGACAATGCCAAAGTCTTGTCTTGATGAAGTGTTCAAGTTACTTGAGACTAGCAGTCAGACATGCTCACAGAATTCGCTGTCTGAATCAGTTCGACTTCTTCAAACCCAAGTTCTAGCAGAAAGGTATTCTGCAACTCAACTTCGACTTGAAGTCCTATCTCTAAGAAAGATTGCGGAGAACACCAATGAGAACCTCATTGCTAAATAGCTAAACCTGGAAGCTATGGCCGACATGCTAGGACGGTCTCACAGCCTTGCTCAGCAGCTTGCACAGCAGTTCCCACGCAAGGCTAACCTTTCTTGAACTGTCTTGGAAGTGGTCTCAGTTCAGTATTATTTTGTTACGCTGCAATGGTGCCTAGTTTTTGTAATCTGCTTCTTCGTTGCGCTTTATGATCACTGGTGGCGAACTTCGATGCCCATTGGATGTAATATAACATAAATCCTTTATTGTATAGTGTAGGTTTATTCTAAGTTACTATGTTGTAATTTCTTTATTGTATAGAGTAGGTTTGTTCTTAATTCCTACTAGTTACTGCCATCATTCACTATCCGAAAAAAATCGGATGTAGTCGACCGGGCCGAAACATTCGCCTCTAATGGGCCTAGTTTTTAGTGGGCCACAATTGGGCCGGCCTGCATATTTCTTGGGCCCGAATGGCCATTGGGGCCTTCACACTTTGCGCCAGGCCCACAACTTACTCCGGCCTATATTCGGCCCAAATTTTAGTTGGGCCTTTTGTGGACCCAGTGCTTAGATTGGCCTAGGTAGCGTTGGGCCATTAACATGCTGAATATTCTACTGGCCTGTTATGGCCTAGAAGAAACCATGGGCCTTTAGAAGGCCGAAATGCATGTTGGGCCTCAATTTTCACTAGTTGTCGACAGGCCTTCAGAAGGCTGAAATGTAGACCGGGCCTTTTTTGGCCTAGTTATATGACGGGTCGTTACCAAGCCAAAACATATCTTCGGACTTAGTTGGCCCACTGATATCATGGGCCTTTAAGAGGCTGAAAGCTTAGTACATGCATCAACGGGCTGAATTATACGATAGGCCTTTAACAGGCCCAAAGTCACGTTGGGCTGAACTGTTGCCACCTTTATCACGGGCCGTTAGTGGGCTGGATGTCGCGTCGGACCATATATGGCCCAAGGGCAGCACGGGCCATTCCCAGGCCGAAAGACACACCGGGCTGAAATGGGCCCATGTCTACATCGGGCCTCTAACAGGCCGAAATTCACTCGGCTGTAATTGGGCCCAAATATTAGGCGAACAATTAACGGGCTAGATCTGGCTTCGGGCCGTTGGTGGGCCTTTATTAAACAGGTCGTTATTGGGCTGGCCCACTAGTACCTAAGTAAGTACTACGGGCCTTTGACTGGGCCGGCCTTTTTAACCTATATGGTCCTCAGTTGGACCCTGCCATGTGTCGACGTATCATAGGCATGTCTCCTCCAATGGATGGGCGACATCTGGCCCACCGAGGAGCAGGCACATGTTTCCTCCGGCCAATGAGAATTTTACATGTGGAAAATCACCATTGGTCCGAGCTATTAACGGGTTATCAGATCCAAAACCGAACCCGATAGCTTAACGGCGAGCCGTTATGGTGGATGCCACATGTCGGTCACCCTTGACAAAAGCACTTCTATGACGCGCGATTTATCTTCATGGAAGTGGACACTTCCGTGATGATAATTTTGGTAATGTCATGGAACATTTCTACGACAGCACAAGTATGACTATTGATACGTCTCCAACATATCTATAATTTTTTATTGTTCCATGCTATATTATATTCTGTTTTGGACATTATTGGGATTTATTATACACTTTTATATTATTTTTTGGACTAACCTATTAACCGGAGGTCCAGCCCAGAATTGTTGTTTTTTGCCTATTTTAGGGTTTCGTAGAAAAGAATATCAAATGGAGTCCAAACGGAATGAAACCTTGGGGAACATGATTTTCAGAACGAACATGATCCAGAGGACTTGGACCCTACGTCAAGCAATCAATGAGGAAGGCACGAGGTAGGGGGCGCGCCTACCCCCCCCCCTCCCCAAGCACGCCCTCCACCCTCGTGGGCCCCCTGTTGCTCCACCGACGTACTCCTTCCTCCTATATATACCTACGTACCCCCAAACTACCAGATACAGAGCCAAAACCCTAATTCCACCATCATAACTTTCTGTATCCATGAGATCCTATCTTGGGGCCTTTTCCGTAGCTCCGCCGGAGGGGGTATCGATCATGGAGGGCTTCTACATCAACACCATAGCCCCCCCCCCCCCGGATGAAGTGTGAGTAGTTTACTTCAGACCTACGGGTCCATAGTTATTAGCTAGATGGCTTCTTCTCTCTTTTTGGATCTCAATACAAAGTTCTGCCCCTCTCTTGTGGAGATCTATTCGATGTAATCTTCTTTTGCGGTGTGTTTGTTGAGACCGATGAATTGTGGGTTTATGATCAAGTTTATCTATGAACAATATCTGAATCTTCTCTGAATTCTTTTATGTATGATTGGTTATCTTTGCAAGTCTCTTCGAATTATCAGTTTGGTTTGGCATACTAGATTGATCTTTCTTGCAATGGGAGAAGTGCTTAGCTTTGGGTTCGATTTTGCGGTGTCCTTTCCCAGTGACAATAGGGGCAGCAAGGCACGTATTGTATTGTTGCCATCGAGGATAACAAGATGGGGTTTATATCATATTGCATGAGTTTATCCCTCTACATCATGTCATCTTGCTTAAAGCGTTACTCTGTTCTCTTGACTTAATACTCTAGATGCATGCTGGATAGCAGTCGATGTGTGGAGTAATAGTAGTAGATCCAGGTAGGAGTCGGTCTACTTGTCTCGGACGTGATGCCTATATACATGATCATACCTAGATATTCTCATAACTATGCTCAATTTTGTCAATTGCTCAACAGTAATTTGTTCACCCACTGTAAATACTTATGCTTTTGAGAGAAGCCACTCGAGAAACCTATGGCCCCCGGGTCTATCTTCGATCATATTAATCTTCCAATACTTAGTTATTTCCTTTGCCATTTATTTTACTTTGCATCTTTTATTTCTCTTTATCATAAAAATACCAAAAATATTATCCTATCATATCTATCAGATCTCACTCTCATAAGTGACCGTGTAGGGATTGAAAACCCCTTATCACGTTGGTTGCGAGGATTTATTTGTTTGTGTAGGTGTGAGGGACTCGTGCGCGGCCTCCTACTGGATTGATACCTTGGTTCTCAAAAACTGAGGGAAATACTTACGCTACTTTGCTGCATCACCCTTTCCTCTTCAAGGGAAAACCAACATAGTGCTCAAGAGGTAGAAACTATCTTCATTCTGTCATAAATTTGTCATGGATGTACATGCATGACAGAAAACGTGACCTACTGTGACAAACACGTATCATCACGGAAGTGTGTTTTTTTGTAGTGAATATAATGAAAACCATCATGTTTATATGAAGATCTGGCTTTTTTACACGAAATAATTCATGCTTATATGAAATATGTCCGTGTTTGCACGAATTTCCTCTGGTTGGTTAGAGTTGTGAAAATGTATGCCGCTGGCGTTGGATGTCATCCACCGCGAAAGGAAGCGGGAGGAAATTTTCCGGCTGCCATTGCAGATGCTCTTATGCTGGAAATAATAAAGTCACATCCAATCCATTTGAGTTAATTGCATGTATGATTCTTCCTCTATAAAAATTTAATTGCATGTACAGTGTGCACATGACATGCAGGGTGGCTACAGCTTCGTACAGAAAGTTTAAAAGAAACAAATCCATCCTTAATCTTGTATTCTAAGTACTCTATGGGTTGCACTGTCAGTACAATAGCGAAAGAAGTATATATTAACTAATATATAATATAAAAATCTAAAGTTAAACACAGAATTTGAAGTCAGTTCATCGCGTTGCGAGCATCCAGCGCTAACCAGTCCAACACATTTTCGTTGTGGACGATGCTGGAGATATATCTCTATGTCTACTCTTATACTCCCTCTGTTCCTAAATATTTGTCTTTTTTAGATTTCAAATGGACTACCACATACGGATGTGTACATAGACATATTTTGGAGTTTAGATTCACTCAGTTTGCTTCATATGTAGTCACTTGTTTTAATATCTAAAAAGAAAAATGTTTAGGGACGGAGGGAGTAGAAAACAGAGTTGGTGATGATGGTGTGCCTGTCATCCTACAATATAGGCCGTCAGATTTATATCTAATGGATAGGAAGGAAACTATGGCAATTTTGCAAAAAGATACCCACACCCCTCTCCACATTTGCAAATAAGGCCTTCCCTTGTTAATCCTTTTCTCTCACAAGATAAACTACTCATATAAATGCATCTTGATGTGCATCTAGCTAGTTTCTTTTAAAATAATTACTGTGATAATTGGGTTGAAGTGATATATTTTATGTCTGCCCCGATTGATCTCAGATTAACTAGTAGTAACAAAGAAAAGGTTGCCTTGTTAATTAGCAGAAAACATGGTGAAAACTATCAAATGACGCCGGTAAAAACAAGGCACGTTGGGTTCAGCGTCAACATCACTACAGCTATGCGCGCGAGAAGTCTACATATCGAGGGGGCTACGGAGAGAAAGACGTATCAAGTGTGTGTGAGCAAGGCATAGAGGCACAACTAGCACGCGCGCATGTGTGTATGTGTGTGTGTGTTGTGTGTGTGTGTTTGAGAGAGAAACCAATTGATAGATTAAGATCAAGATTGAGTTGTCACCCTTCTGCTGTCATTGTTGGGGGTGGGGGCTGATGTCTACTACGCAACTTGTTCTTGTAGACTTGTGTTGGGCCTCCAAGCGCAGAGTTTTGTAGGATAGTGGAAATTTTCCCTCAAGTGGGTGACCTAAGGTTTATCAATCGTGGGAGGCATAGGATGAAGATGGTCTCTCTCAAACAACACTGCAACCAAATACAAGAAATCTCTTGTGTCCCCAACACACCCAATACAATGGCAATTTGTATAGGTGCACTAGTTCGGTGAAGAGATGGTGATACAAGAGTAATATGGATGGTAGAAATATATTTTTATAATCTGAATAAATAAAAACAGCAAGGTAGCAAATATTAAACATGCACAAAAACGGTATTGCAATGCTTGAAAATGAGGACTAGGGTCCGTACTTTCACTAGTGCAATCTCTCAATAATGCTAATATAATTGGATCATATAACCGTCCCTCAACATGCAACGAAGAATCACTCCAAAGTTCCTATCTAGCAGAGAACATATGAAGAAATCATTTGTAGGGTACGAAACCACCTCGAAGCTATTCTTTCCGATCGATCTATCCAAGAGTTCGTACTAAAATAACACCAAATAATTTTAGATTCATAATACTCAATCCAACACAAAGAACTTCAAAGAGTGCCCCAAGATTTCTATCGAAGAAACAAAGACAAGAACGTGCACCAACCCCTATGTGTTGATTACCCCAATGTCACCGCAGGAATCCTCGGGTTGAGTGCCAAAACACATATCAAGTGAATCAATATGATACCCCATTGTCACCAGGAGTATTCATACGCAAGACATATATCAAGTGCTCTCAAATCCATAAAAGGTTTCAACCCGATAGCAACGAAATCCCAAAGGGAAAAACTCAATTCATCACAACAAGATAGAGAGGGGAAAACACCATATGATCTGACTATATTAGCAAAGCCCACGATACATCAAGATCATGACATCTCATGAACACGAGAGAGAGAGAGAGAGAGTGAGAGAGAGAGATTAAACACATAGCTACTGGTACAAACCCTCAGCCCCGAGGGTGGACTACTCCCTCCTCATCGTGGTGGCCGCCGGGATGATGAAGATGTCCACCGGAGATGATTCCCCCCTCTGGCAGGGTGCCGAAACGGGGTCTAGATTGGTTTTCAGTGGCTATAGAGGCCTGCGGCGGTGGAACTTCTAATCTAGGGTTACCCTGAGGGTTTTTGGAATATTTGGGAATTTATAGGGTAAAGAGGGGGTGCGGGAGGCCACCGAGGTGGGCACAACCCACCTGGGCACGCCTGGGCCCCCAGGCGCGCCCTGGTGGGTTGTACCCCCCCTCGGGGCACCCCCGAGGTGCTTCTCTGGCCCATCTTGGGTGTTCTAGTCCATAAAAAATCTCCAAAAAGTTTCATGATGTTTGGACTCCATTTGATATTGATTTCCTGCGATGTGTAAAAAACAAGCAAAAAATAGCAACTGGCATTGGGCACTGGGTCAATAGGTTAGTCCCAAAAATGATAAAAAGTTGCTGTAAAATGATTGTAAAACATCCAAGAATGATAATAAAACAACATGAATACTTCATAAATTATAGATACATTGGAGACGTATCAGGGGTGGGGAGGGGGGAGGGAGAGAAAGACGTATCGAGAGTGTGCGGGCGGTAGGCACAGAGGCACAACTAGCGAGTGTGTGTGTATGTGTGTGTTTGAGAGAGAAGCCAGTAGATAGATTACTATAAAGATCGAGGTGCCACCCTACTCCTTCGGTGTCGGGTAGTGTGTGTGCATGTGTGTTTGTGTTTGAGAGAGAAGCCAGTAGATAGACTAGTATCAAGATCGAGGTGTCACCCTACTCCTTTGGTGTCAGGAAGTGTGTGTGGGTGTGGGTGTGTGTGGGGGGGCAAGGACACTTAGATATAGGGAGAAGGAGTTTGTGTGACACATATCTATATTAAGGGATAGGTAGATAGCATGTGTGTGAGGCATACTTAAAGCATCACGGAGATAAACAAGCGGTGTGCATGCAAGTGCGGCAAAAAATGAAGAGAGAAACAACGTGTGCGTGTGTGTGTGTGAGAGAGAGAGAGAGAAATCTCAAAACAAAAGGTGCTCTGCTGGAATCCCATTGTATGTATTCATATGGTTCCGGGACTCAAGTTAACCTTAGGCATATGTGAGAGAGACATAATTATACTTTGAGACATTAGTGGCGGTGGGTGGGCGGAATTAAAGGGGTGGGCGTGTTCGACAGAGAGAGTGTGTGTGTTTCTGTGTGAGAGACTTGTAGGATGGGGTAGAAAGACGAATTCTAACCTTGACGAAGGGAGAGAAATACACGGAGTGCGTGTGTGATTCCGATGCCCACGGAGAAATGAGATATGTATGCATGTGAGAGAGATTGCACAATTCATTCACGTATCACTATCTAGCGATCGTGGATGCATCGTTTGAACATAAATCAATATGTTCTTCGTATCGTGGCCAAAGATACAATATTGATTCAATGCTATAAAGATTGGACATTCACATATCACATTTTTTTTCTAAACAATCCTTTTCAATTGTGCATGCCAAAGTTATAGTGATGTTTCTTCAAACAACCAATGTAGCTATCATGTACATGCACCACTGTTAGTCTTGCATTCATGTTCATTAGTCTTGGATGATTTAAGGTTATATTATGAAGTAATATATGTAATATTCATATATGAATTCGACCGGTACGCAATTTATGAAATGGAGGCTATGTAATCATATGAGGTAACACTTTTAAGTAGCGGACTACAATATCCATTTCTTTTGTGGGACTACAATATCCATTTCTTTTTGTGTGCCTCTACAATAACACGTCAATGCATTATCTTTAAAGTAAATAACCAATGGCACTAAATTATCTAATTACGCGAGAAATACATGGGCTGAGCATTTGATTCCTTTTTTGTGAACGCGCATGTACACCCGTACGATTGGCCGCGCCCGTGTGAACGTCCAAGTTATCGGTGCATCATCCCGAGTTATTTTTTTTTCTGGGATGGACTTCACACCAGTTATTAACTGCTGACGTGCCCGTGTACACAGTCTCGCATGACCTTCCCACTAGCACTGCCCAAAATTAGTTGCAATTCGATACCAATGATCCTACAGGCGGCAAAATCTCCCGCCTCCTTCTAAAATTTCCGCCACCTAGTCTTTAGCATGCAAAATTCCCCTTTTGTCCTTGGTGCACGGATAACAACAGTTACAACACGACCCTCACTTACCTAATAGGTCGGGGATGCTTTGGTAACTTCCGGTTCCCCCAACCACACGACACCCCCATTTCCTCTCCCCTCCCAGAAAAATGACTAACTCCACAGCACCAGAGCATCTTACATCACGTCGTTTGTACTTCCTCGGGCTTTCTACCCCTCCCTCTTGAAACCCTAGACTGCTCATCCACTAGCATATCAGAGCCCATTCACTGCCAGGGGCGTCCACCTCGGCGGATCTGCTTCTGTGGCCGCATCTACCCCTCCCACCTCCCCTAGAAACAAGTAGACTGCTCATCCACCACTGTTGTAACATCCCAAATTTTCAATTTCGAATGTTATACATAGGTTATCATTGCATATCATATTTTATTGCATTTTGGTTGATCCTAGAAATTCTAAGCAACTCAAGGACCCACGGAGAGAGTTGGGAATTTTGTTATTATCATATTTGAGTTTTTCTCAAATTTTGAAAAGAGGATCATTTGGTTTTAATTATTTTTCTCTTCAAATATTTCTAATATGAAAAATAAAAGAGAGGGGATAAAATGACTTCTCCAAATAAAGAAATATTGGAGGAAAAATATTAAAATCAATAAGTATTTTATTTGGACTTTTATTGTTATTTTATTTGAATTAGGAAAAATATGTGTTTTTCAAAATTGCATTAGAGGCCCAAATAAATGTTCACTTTGTCCGCAATATTATTAGAGGATCATCAAAATTTATTTCAGGATTTTTGGACTCTGTTTAGTATTTCTTTTATTAGTTTTTCCGCGTGAGGATTATTTAAGAAAAAAAGTAAACCGACCTAACGGGTCGTGTCCGTCCCGCACACCTCGCCCCGGCCGGCCCTTTAAAGGCCAAGGCCTCGCCCCGCCAGCCCAGCCGCCGCGCCTCCGCAAACCCTAGTGCCGCCGCCGCCATTCCCTGCCGCCGCCCGCCGCCACCGATCCCGCCGTTGCCGAGGTAGTCGCCGCTGCCGACTCGGTTTTCTCGGGAAAACCGTCGGTTTTTTTCGAAACCCTAGATCTAGTTTTTTTGCGGCTCGGTTTTTTTGGTTTAGTTAAATAGCAGACATTCGTCCGTAGGTTCATTTTAACGAACGCTGTTCGTCAGTTAGCCGCAAACAGCGAATGTTCGATCGTTAGCCTGCTCGTCTCATTTTTTTCAGGGTTTTTCCATGATTATTTTCAATCGTGATTTCTGCCCTGATCTTCGTTTTAGTTTATCTTTTTGCTCGTTTATCCAAATCAGGTGAAACAAGCGCCTAGATCTTCATCTCGAAGCCCTCTTTCTGTTTAACCAACTTGAATAAGATTTTGGTACTGTAAAATTTGACTTTAGTCCAGATTAGTAAACGGATCTTGTTTCGTTCGTAGTTTGAGTGCTCCGTTTGATTTGATTCTTTTTGCAAACCGGAGTTCTTCAGTTGAACTTTCTAGTTAGATCTTCTTATTTGAGTTTTATCCATGCTTTTAGTTGAGTGCTTATGTATGCTATTGTTTGTTTGCGATAGAATTCCCAGAGTGTGAAGCGTGCTACTACGAGTCTCTAGGTTTTGCGGATCGTTAGCAAGGCAAGTAACACTTTGATCATATTCCTTTTACCCAGTTTTTATGCATTAGTTTCAACCCTCAAACATTGCATGAGTAGGATCTCTTAACTTGTGGGTTTGGGAAATAGATGATGAGGTAGAACCTATTACCCTTTTATTATCAAACCCTCGGAGTTACTTCTACATTATGCTTATATTGCCATGTTATGCTCGTAGACGTGGATTGGGTTTGACTGTATCCATGATAGATGTGAGGTTGTTAATTAATGGTTAACATAAGGTGGCTACTTAAATACACATCTGGGTGGATTGGTTGCGAGCACCTGGAGAATCCAGTGTTGTCCTAGGATATCCCGAAGTACCCGTGTGATTATCCTACGGTTCGCCACCCAGGCTCAAAGGGATCATAAGATTATTCATGCTAGAAACTTCCGTGTGCAGCCACAAGCTATTATGGGCTCTAGCATAGTTGAGTAGGTTGCATGACCTCTTCCAGTGGTAGGCTAGCAGATGTAGGGGATGTAGGTTGGTACTGTCTACCCAGGGTTAGAGTTAATGCTTCCAAAAGATTGTGTCTCGGCCATCCGTTTCTCAAACACCATGTAGTGCGAGAAATCCAATGGAGGAGATCGAGTCTTGTGGGGAAAGTGCGCAAACCTCTGCAGAGTGTACAGTCGTGTCCCCAGTTATGGACAACTTGAGTATCTGGTACTTGAATTGTTGATTTGATCTCATCACTTTAAATTAATTTGTTGGGTTGATAATGATTACTTTAATTGGGATTGAGTTGGAGGAACCTTCTCAATGTTTCAACCACCATGATAGTTAAATAAATATATTCCTTTGTTGTAGGGCAAAATTGGCTTTTCGCAAAAACATTATAATCATAGAGCCTCCACCAGCCATATATGCATGTAGTGATAGCATTTATCTATTCATTGCTCTAGTGTGTTATATTGCCAGCATATTCCATGTGCTGACCCATTTCGGGTTGCAACATATCATGTTGCAGACTTTTCAGACGAAGAGTAAGGTGCGCTAGGTCGTTTGTCCTGCACTCAGCTATGCCGTTGGAGTTGATGGACTCACTTTATCTTCCAAGCCTTCCGCTATTATCTTACTTAGATGGCCTTAAGCCATATTTATTGTAATAAGTTCTCTCTTTGAGACTATCGATGTAATAAGTGTGTGATTGCTACTCTGTCATAAAACCATTCGAGTACTATGTGTGTCAGCATTACCGATCCAGGGATGACACTGAAGCATAGAGACTTGACCGTCTGAGGTCGGGTCGCTACAAGATGGTATCAGAGCACACGCTGAATGTGGGACACGACCACTAAGATGAGACATAGGTCATTCTTCTCTACTCATTTCTGACTCCTTCCATTTTCTACACTATAGGATGGCGGACACGAGGAATAAGTTTACACAGCCGGATGAAGACACGCCTTTTGGACGACACTTGAAGGAAGTCACTAGGTACCTGAACATTGGGATACCAAACTTCATCGGGACCTACACCGCCACACTACCAAAAGCGGAGCGTTGGATGATTCGAGTTCAAGTTCCAGGAAGGAAATTCACGCCGGTAACGGAGCCCATAAAGTTTTCCTTTGATGCACCAACCTGGAGTCTAGGAAAGAGCATAGCAGCCCACATCGCCATGGGACACATTGGTGAAGTTTATCACAAGGAGCTTAAGGACACCATCTATCAGATATGTGGGCGCTGAGATGAGCAATGGGAGATAGTCGGCACCAGGAGGGACAGGTCCATTGCAGCTTTCATCCAGGAGCTAAACCAGCACATTCGTCGACAGGAGAATCAGATGTGCGCAAGCATGATAGATCTGAAGAAGTTGATGACTAGGAACATGGAGCTGGAAGAGGAACTCAAGTCTACACGCGATAGATACAAGGAGGAAATCATCATACTAGTGGAGAAGAATGACGAACTAACAATGAAGCTAGGAGTATTCATGGGAGACCCTGCACCAGGAGGAGATGATGACCACCCCAAGGACTACATCATCATCGACGACACTGACTCTGACCCCAGTGATGACGATTATGAAGACGAAGCTAGAGCAGATATCATGGAGTCTTCTACCGATCAAAATTTCTAGTAGACCGCCATATTATTAGTAGTATTCCCCCATGTATATATTAGTAGTCCGAGCATTGTAACGATAGTTAGATCGATTGTATGCCCTTGGTTGATTTTGTTTTGGAGTGATATTGATTGTGTTTGTCTCATGTGCATATGGGTAGTGCTTTCTCATTAGACCTCATTCTATTCTAATCTCTCCCCTCTAAACCCATCATATGCCTCCAAGACGTGACCTCGGATTTGCCTTCCCACCGGAGCTCACTCAGTTGATCCAGCAGCAAAATACACTGATGCAGTTGCTAGTTCAGAATCAGGGCAACAACAACAATAACAATAACCCACTGCCACCACCTCCAGTTGACAACTTAGCCCATTTTCTGAGGTTACAACCACCGGTGTTTTCCAGTAGCACCGAGCCCATAGTTGCGGATGACTGGCTACGTAGGATTGGAAGGGAGTTAACCACTATCAGTTGCACAAATGCTGAGAAGGTGCGTTTTTCCGCACACCAATTGGATGGACCCGCAGCCGCATGGTGGGAGAATTACACAGCCACTTTCCCCATAGACAATGTTACTTGGGAGCAGTTTCAGCAAGCATCCCGCACTGCTCATGTCTCGACTGGAGCTATGAGCATGAAGAAGCATGAGTTTCGCAACTTACGCCAGGGCAACCATACTGTAGGGCGGTACATCGAGGAGTTTAGCAAGCTCGCCCGTTATGCCCCAGATGACGTGGCCATCGATGTCGTGAAGCAGGAGAAGGTTATGGAAGGGCTGAATGATGAGACGAGTATGCAGTTGATGGTGGCAACATTCAACAACTACCAGGAGTTGGTAGACAAGGCTCTTATGATTGAAGGGAAGCAACAGCAGATTGAGAGCCGCAAGAGGAAGTATGGACAGGGGAAGTACAACTCAGGAGCTCAGCAGAAGCCTCGTTTCACCCCGAACTCGGGAGGATTTACCCATAACCATGGAGGCCACACTCACAATGGAGGAAGTTCACATAACCACAATGGACCTAGAAATGGAAACAGGAATGGAGCAGGCAGCAATCAGAACCGCTCTAACCCAGCAACGCCCGCCAAGAAGGATCTAAGTCACATTACTTGTTTCAAGTGCGGGAAAACTGGACATTACGCCACTGAATGTTCTGAAGCAAAGAATGGTAATGGCAATGGGAGCTCTGGGGAGAAGCCCAACCCTTTCAACAGGGGACAAGTGAACCACGTGAACGTGGAGGAGGTTGAAGAGCAGCCAGATGCAGTCATCAGTAAGTTTTTGGTTAAGTCATTTACCGCTCTCGTTCTTTTTTATACTGGTGCATCGCATTCATACATTTCAAGGGGATTTGTGGACAAGTTTAAGTTACCCACCCTAGCCCTTAGGACACCTTTGCTAGTGAGCTCACCCGGTGCAGAGTATATGGCTAGCCGGTGGTGCGATCAGTTACCCTTAACCATTGGTAGCCATGTTTTCCCCTCAGACCTTATAATTCTGGAGTCACAAGGATTGGATGTGATACTAGGAATGGATTGGTTATCGAAGTATGGAGGAAACATTGATTGCGTCAGTAGGTCAATTCTACTCACCACCCCTGAGGGAAAAAGGATTAAGTATGTATCCAGGCATACTCCTAAGAGTAATCACGTAAATTCCCTCACGGGAGTTGCTCAGGAAGAAGTGCATGTAGTGAAGGATTACCCGGATGTATTTCCAGAGGAATTACCAGGCATGCCACCAGATCGTGATATTGAGTTTTTTGATAGAGTTGTTGCCAGGCACCGGACTGATATCGAAGAGACCATACCGGATGCCCGCAAATGATCTGGAGGATATTAAGAAACAGATTAAGGAGTTATTGGATAAAGGTTACATTCAACGAAGTTCGTCACCATGGGGAGCCCTAGTGCTCTTGGTTGAGAAGAAGGATAAATCTCTGAGAATGGTTGTTGATTATCGTGCATTGAATGAAGTGACGATCAAGAACAAGTACCCACTGCCGATGATCAATGATTTGTTTGATTAGTTGCAAGGAGCTAAAGTATTTTCCAAGATTGATTTACGATCAGGGTACCACCAGCTGAAGATTCGAGAACAGGATATACCTAAGACAGCTTTCACCACAAGGTACAGGCTATATGAGTACACGGTTATGTCATTCGGATTGACTAACGCCCCTACCTATTTCATGAGTATGATGAACAAGGTGTTCATGGAGTTCTTGGATAAGTTTGTTGTGGTGTTCATTGATGACATTTTGGTATACTCGAAGAATGAAGAGGAGCATAAGGAGCATTTGTGTTTAGTTCTCGAGAAGCTTGGGGAACATCAGTTATATGGCAAGTCCAGTAAATGTGAGTATTGGTTGAAGGAAGTTGGATTCCTTGGACATTTTATATCAGGAGAAGGTATAGCAGTAGACCCTACTAAGGTTCAGTCAGTCACTGAGTGGTTGGCACCCACCTCAGTTGGAGAGATCCGCAGTTTTCTAGGACTCGCGGGATATTATCGGAGATCCATTGAGAATTTCTCTAAGATTGCAAAGCCCATGAAAGAGCTATTGAAGAAGGACACCAAGTTTAAATGGACGGATGAATGTGAGGCAAGTTTTCAGGAGTTGAAGAAACATTTGACTACAGCCCTAGTGTTGATTCTGCCAGATATACGTAAGGATTTCCAAGTGTATTGCGACGAGTCTCGCTTAGGGCTTGGAGGTATACATATGCAAGACGGAAGAGTTGTTTCGTATGCCTCACGTCAGCTTCGACCACTTGAGTTGAATTATGCCACGCATGATTTGGAGTTAGCAGCAGTAGTGCATGCGCTCAAGACCTGGAGACATTTTCTTATTGGAAATCATTGTGACGTGTACACGGATTATAAGAGTTTGAAGTACATTTTCACACAGAAGGAGTTGAATCTCAGGCAAAGGAGATGGTTGGAACTCATAAAGGATTTTGATATGAATTTGCACTATCATCCAGGCAAGGCCAATGTCGTAGCAGACGCTTTGAGCCGGAAGAGTTACGCCAATACCCTCGTAAGCGGAGGATTGCCAATGGAGTTAGCTAAAGATCTCATGGAGCTACGTATGGAGATAGTCCCTAGAGGTTTTGTTGTAGCATTGGAAATTCAATCAACATTATTGGGAAAAATTTGATAAGCTTAGAAGGATGATAAGGAAATTGCTGAGATAAAGGAGAAGATGAGAAAAGGAAAGGCCAAAGGTTTTCGTGAGGATGAGCATGACACCTTGTGGTTTGAGGACCGTGTTTACATGCCCAATAATGCAGAGATCAGGAAGTTGATACTTCAGGAAGCTCATGACTCGCCATACTCGATACACCCCGGAAACACCAAGATGTATTTGGATTTGGAGGAGCGTTTCTGGTGGACGTGTATGAAGAAGGACATTGCCGAGTATGTAGCCATATGTGATGTATGTCAGAGAGTGAAGGCAGAACATCAAAAGCCAGCAGGATTACTGCAGCCCATGTCGATACCCGAATGGAAGTGGGATAAGCTTGGCATGGATTTTATCACCGGGTTACCCAGGACCCGATCGGGATACGATTCTATCTGGATAGTAGTGGATCGCTTGACCAAAGTGGCTCACTTTATCCCAGTGAAAACCACCTATACCAGTGCGAAGTTGGACACGATATACATGACCAAGATCGTATCTCTGCATGGAGTTCCGAGGACTATTGTATCAGATAGAGGAACACAGTTTACTTCAAAGTTTTGGCACCAGCTGCACCAGACTTTGGGAACCAGGCTAGAATTCAGTATAGCTTTTCATCTGCAGACAGATGGACAGACCGAGAGAGTCAATCAGAATCTGGAGGACATGTTGAGAGCTTGTGCACTAGATTATGGATCTAGTTGGGATGATAACTTGCCCTACGTGGAGTTCTCATACAACAACAGCTACCAGGCCATTTTGAAGATGGCACCTTTCGAAGCTTTGTATGGAAGAAGGTGTAGGACGCCATTGATGTGAGATGAAGTTGGAGACCGCCAGTTGTTTCGACCAAATTTGATCAAAGAGTCAGAAGAGAAGGTTAAGCTGACTCGAGACAGACTGAAGGTAGCTCAGTCCAGGCAGAAAAGTTATGCAGACTCAAAACACAAGGAGGTAGTCTATGAAATCGGAGACAGAGCATATCTTCGTGTTTCACCCCTGCGAGGAGTTAAACATTTTGGAGTTAAGGGAAAGCTAGCCCCAAGATTCATAGGACCATACCAAGTTTTGGAATGAATGGGAGAAGTTGCCTACAAGTTGGAGTTATCCGAAGGACTGTCAGGAGTTCCTGATGTGTTTCACGTTTCCTAGTTGAAGAAGTGTCATGCAGAGATGGCCAATATTCCTCTGAGAGATACAATGCCCCTGGAAGCAATTCAGTTGGATAGTGATCTGACCTATGAGGAGAAACCAGTCAAGATTCTCGAGTTTGCCAGCCGAGTTATACGCAACAAGGTTATCAAATTTTGCAAAGTTCAGTGGATCCACCATGCCGAGGATGAAGCCACCTGGGAACGAGAGGAAGACCTACGCAAGGACCACCCACACCTGTTTTTTAGCCAACCCGAATCTCGAGGATGAGATTCATCTTAAGGAGGGTAGGTTTGTAACATCCCAAATTTTCAATTTGGAATGTTACACATAGGTCATCATTGCATATCATATTTTATTGCATTCTGGTTGATCCTAGAAATCCTAAGCAACTCAAGGACCCACGGAGGGAGTTGGGAATTTTGTTATTTTCATATTTGAGTTTTTCTCAAATTTTGAAAAAAGGATCATTTGGTTTTAATTATTTTTCTCTTCAAATATTTCCAATATGAAAAATAAAAGATAGGGGATAAAATGACTTCTCCAAATGAAGAAATATTGGAGGAAAATATTAAAATCAAATACGAATTTTATTTGGACTTTTGTTGCTATTTTATTTGAATTAGGGAAAATATGCGTTTTTCAAAATTGCATTAGAGGCCCAAATAAATGTTCACTTTGTCCGCAATTGTCACACGCTAGCAAGTTCATGCATCAGAGTGGTTGCATCATGTTTAATTCTCCCAGAAAGATGAAATGGGGATAACAGAACCCCTAGCACCCCCTTAAACCAACTAGGGTTTACTAAAATTGGTTTCAATGAACCCAAAATGCCCTTCACAAAATGTTCATCATTTCTGGATTGGGCTAAAACCCCTGGCAAAAATGATGCACTCTTTTCTAGGACATTCTGGATTTTTTGAATTAAATCATAAGTATTTGAATTTGGACAATTAAATGCTATAAAATATTTTAAATGCTCAAATAATTCTGGAAATAAGTGTGGGCTGTTGGAAATAATCTAAACAGAGCCTATAATTATTTTCAGGATTTTTGGAAACGTTTTAGTATTTTTAATAAAGCCCAACAGTTGCAGAAAATTAGAAAACAGAAACAAATCAGAAAAGAGAGAGAGAAAGGCCAGAGGCCACTTACCTGGCTGGCCCGGCCCATCTGGCCTGTGCCAGTCATCACCTACCTCTGCCAGTAGGCAGAGGAGGGACACCGCGACGCCGCCGCGCTCGCCACGCCACCCCCCTACCTGCCTGCCGTCGCCTGCGCCAGCGCGACGCCTCGAAGCGCCTCTACGGCACCGCCCCGACCCCGTGGACAACTTACTCTTCCCCCCTGCTCTCTCCCTCGCTCACCCGAATCCATGGCCGATGCAGCCGCTGCCGTCTTGCCGTCGTAGCCGTAGCCACCATCGTCCCCGTGCCACGCCATCGTGTCCGTTCGCTCCGCCGTCGTCGACTACGTCGAGCAGGCCGAGACCCGAGCGCTCGCACGCCCTGCACCGCCTCCACCGACCCCGTCGTCGTCGACCACCGCCGGAGATCCCCTCCGCCGTCACCGTCGCAACAGGCCGTCCCCGACCTCGTCGTTAGCTCCGTTGCAACCACTGTGAGCCTGGCCACCTCCCTATCCTCTCTGTCCTCCCTCTCGAGAGCGACCGCATGTAGCTCACCCGCACGTGTCGCCGCGGAGCTCATCACCGACGATGCTCCGGCCACCCACTGGCCACACCACTGTGTCCAACATGCTCACCGCATCCCCAGGAGCCCAACACACCACCCACATGCCTCGTCGTGCCCCGTAGCCTTGGGTTCATCTTCACCCGACTCCGACCGCCGCCAAACTCGTCGCCGGCGCCTTTTCCGGCAACCCCGAGCCCAACCACTGCCACCAAACGCTGCGGCTTCCTCCCAACAATGCGTAGAGCCTCTCCGCCGCACAAATGGTCGCCTGTGGGCGTTTTCCGAAGCCGTCCGCCGCGTCTGGCCTCGCCGGTGGCTAAACGCCGGCGGGTTTGACCCGTTGACTTTGACTAGGTGGGCCCAGGTTGACTCCCCTGAGTCTATGACAAGTGGGCCCCCCTCTGCTAATTAACCTAGGGTTAGCGCTAACTAATTTTAGTTAGTTTAGGTCACTGACATGCGGGCCCAGGCCCCACTGACAGTTTAGTTAGTACTAACTTAATTATGTTAGTTAGCTGAGACACTGACAGATGGGTCCCACCAGTCAAGTTTGACCTGGCCTGGCGCCTTTGACTCGCTGACATCACAGTGACGCAATGCTGACGCAATTATTTATTTTCTGGAATTATTTTTATATAGGAAATTCCAGAAAATAGCCAAAACTTCTAAAAATCATAGAAAATGAACCATAGCTCCAAATCAAACAAATTATATATGAAAAATGATCAGAAAAATTCAATCTTTCCATCTGTAATGGTTTCATGCATGACAAAACACTCTAACCTTGCTGTTTAGGTGAAACAAGCTAATACATTTATTATGCATAAGAACTTAAGCTTTCATTTGAATCTTTGATTCAAATGGACCCATTTCAACTTGTTTCACATTGCATTAGGCAGGACACATCATTTTGCCATGTCATAGCATGCATCATATTGTTGCATATTGCCATGTGTTGATTATATTCTGTGTGTCTTTCGTGGTAGGTTCTGCCTCCGAGGATATCTCCGAGTATCCAACTGAAGGGCAGTACCCTACTACCACTCCATCAGGCAAGCAGCCCCATTGATCATATCGATACAATCCCATGTTCTCGTTTCTGCTCTCGTTTACTGCATTAAGACAACAACGTTTCAAACTGCTGTGTGCTATGGTAGTTGAACCCTTATCCTCTGCATGACCTGTCATTGCCACAGTAACTAGATGAAACCCACTAGCATGTGTAGGAGTTGATTGAGCCATGTATGTGTTTCCTACCTTGCTATGCCTGCTATGCTTAGAGTTGTGTCAGGTCTGGTCCATCTGGGTGATCGGCTAGAGTGAAATGATTATGTCGGTAATGTGAGGGATGCGTTGAACATGTTTTGGTATAGGTATCGATGAGAGGCCATGTAGGAGTACATGGTGGGTTGTTTCATTGAGACCGTCCCTAAGAACCGAGATCTGTATGTGTGATTTTAAGAATCAGCTACTACCATGCATTGGGATCCTTAATTGACCCTCTCAGCTTCTTAATCACCCTAGTACTCTGTCCAGGAGTTGCAAATAGTTTCTGGTGTTTGTAGGTTATGTGTTGGCGGCCGTGCGTATCGCTGACCCTAGGGGTGGGCTATGATGCGGTAGATACACCGTGGCACGGTGTACCGAGTCACCCGTTTGGTGTCTCGGGAACCCTGTTCACATCGTTCGGGGCCGTATGTGGAAACCTCGGTCGGACTCCCTGCGGATGGAACCTGGATAGGCGATAAACCTGGACTAGAGACTTGAGTGTTTGGGTAGGCCGTGGCCGACACCCTCGTTGGGCTTCCGCTTGAAGGTTGTCGAGTACATGTCGTGTAAACGACGGTAAGTGGTGAGAGCGTGTATGAAGAAGTACACCCCTGCAGGGTTAACATCATCTATTCGAATAGCCGCGTCCACGGTAAAGGACTACTTGGTTTCCTATACAGTTCATAGACAAGTTAATGGTTACTACTAAAAGACTCAAGATAAGTGTGAGTACCGAGGATGGCCCTCTCGTAGGATGACGAGGGAGGATCCCTGGTGGGGTATTGTGCTGGTGATTAGTGGACTCGTGTGCGAAAACTATTTTACTAGTGGTGTCTCATAGGATAGCTTAGCCAAGAGTCAAAGCTGGCTTGCTGCAATAACTCCACCACCTTCTTGAGAATTAGCATGTATAGTAGGTTCTGTTGTAAGACTTGCTGAGTACCTATGTACTCATGTTTGCTTTAATTACTGTTTTCAGACGACAACACCGCCCCCTCCGATGGGTTTTATGTAGACCTCGACGTCGATGAGTAACTTGCCACCCAGGTGGTGATCCTGGCCGTAGAGGGGCCTATGTAGATAGACAGGCTTCGAGAAGCCTTCTTTCTTTCTAGTGTCTGTACTCAGACTATTTGCTTCCGCATGTGCTTGTATTCTTGTATGACTTGAGTGTCGGGTCATGTGACCCCTACCTGTATGAACATGTTATGTATGGCTCTCCGGAGCCTTTAAATAAAGTACTTGAGTTGTAGAGTTTTGTTGTGATGCCATGTTGTATTTGAACATATCGAGCATATTGTGTGTATGATTGAAATGCTTGGTATGTGTGGGATCCGACCATCTAGTTGTTTATCCTTGGCAGCCTCCCTTATGGGGAAATGTAGTCTAGTGCTCCTCGAGCCATAGTAGTCCGCTACAGCCCGGTTCACCAGAGTCCTGCTAGCCCAGCACTACTCCTCGGGACGCTTGATTGGTCGGCATGTGTTTCACTTTGTTCATATGTCTGTCCCTTCGGGGAAATGTCACGCAGTGACATCCGGAGTCCTGCCTAG
The DNA here is from genome assembly GCF_003073215.2 of Triticum urartu. Classification (NCBI taxonomy): domain Eukaryota; kingdom Viridiplantae; phylum Streptophyta; class Magnoliopsida; order Poales; family Poaceae; genus Triticum; species Triticum urartu. Next base: position 176,171,364 of record NC_053026.1, on the reverse strand, counting down.
CCTGCTACAGCCCGGGTTCCCCGGACTCCTGTTAGCCTAGTGCTATAGCCCGGATTCACACGCTGTTGACCGACATGCTCGATGTGATTCATGTATGCTTGTCTCCATAGGTCTGTGCCGCTTTGGGTTCACGACTAGCCATGTTGGCCTGGGTTCTCTGTCATATGGATGCTAGCGACACTATCATATACGTGAGCCAAAAGGCGCAAACGGTCCCGGGCCATGGTAAGGCGACACCCGTGGGGATACCGTGCGTGAGGCCGCGATGTAATATGAGGTGTTACCGGCTAGATAGATGTGACTTGGAATCGGGGTCCTGACAGCATTGGCATTAGAGCCGGACTGCCTGTAGGTTCGTTGAGCCAAACTGGTCAATGTCGAGTCTAGAAATGCTTTAGTTATATGTAGGGGAATTGATTGTGGGAGGGAACGTAAGGCTCTTTTTACTCCTTTACCTTATGCCCTCTGATCTGAGTCATTCTCTTCTCATTCAATGTGGGTTAAGGACTAGGCTCTCTTCTTCTATCAGGTTCATGTGTTACTAATCTGTAGTAGCTTATAGGATTATTGTTACCAGCCACAGTACAGTTTCTACTACTTTTAGTATGTTGCCAGTTGAATCAGAACCTTGATATGATGTTGTTGAGTGGTATTGCAAACTGTTGTGGATGTCTCAAATCTTTTTCTGAGCATTTACAACCGTTATGCTGTCCGATTTTCCCTAGAAAATTCTAATGCCTTTGCATTGTTCTGTGCTTTCAGATGGCCACCCGTTCGCAGAATCAAGTGGTTCGTCTGACCCGGTGCCTCGATGTGCCCGGCCACACGGCCATGTTGGTTCGAGTGATGGTCGAGTCAGGTTATCGGTGGTATCCAGAATATACCGTCGAGGAGCAGTTCAGAGATTTCAACCAGAGCCAGTACCTCTGTACCATCAGGATATATCCCTCTTATCCTGGAGCCACTGAGCCCCTTCACTGTTCCTATGGAGTTGGTGTCACTATTGAGATGTCTGTGCAGGATGCAGCCTATTCAATGATGACTATCATTCGAGCCAGGACTGCCTTGCTTCAGAACACCGATTTCCATTAGATGCCAGCCTCACTTCCTGGAGCACAGGGGTACTATCAGGCTTTGTACTATGACTCTACACATGAGGAGTCACTACTCCGCACCACTGCCGAGATGCTCGAGGATAAGGACCGCGAAAATCGGGCCTTGCATATGGAGCTTTTCCACACTCGTTCTGATCATTGGGCCACTTTGACTCGGTTTGCACATGCGGTGCAGGCAGGATACATGGACATGAGGGACTTGTACCCTGTACGGTCAGGATTGCCAGATTGTATGGAGTGGCGCAATGTAGGAGGCATCACCCCTCCTCGTGGTCCCCGTCTGCCACCGCCTGTGGGACCAAGGCCACATCCGAGTCCCTATGGTCCACAGGCTCCGCAGGACCGTCTATTCCCAGATGATCATGTTCCACTTCCAGGCTTTGGTGGTGACTTTTATGAGGATTACTACGGAGCCATCTGAGCTAGTAGTAGTTTCACTAGTACTGTAATAGTTGTATTCTCCACAGTCCTGCATGACCCGTGGGATACGACTTGGTGTGTATCACGCTCCGGAGGTGTAGAAAAATAATGTATAGGAGCTTGGAATGCCTCCGATGAGATGTAATGTCTTTCACCGTAGTTGTACTCTAGCCTGGGCTTGTACTAAACTATGTACGGTTTGTATGACCAATGGTATATATATGGTAGTTTCTATATTACCATGTCGTGCAATGAACATCTTAGCATTCCATGTTATCCATTACATTCTGCACTTCCTTGCTAAGTTTGTGCCATCCTTATCTAAACGTTGTCTTGTTTTCTCCTAGGATGGTCAACACCCGCAGCAACCCTGCTGCCCCGGAGCAGGGAGAAGCCAGTGCAGCTAGGGGTGAAAATCTGCCTCACCCGCCTTCTCTGGCCGAAGTTATGCTGGAGGCAGAAAGAAACAAGCGAGAGACTAACCGCTTGCTGGAGCGGATTGAGCAGAACACTGCACGCCATCAGCGAAATGACTTGGTGTCAATCAATGACTTTATCAAGTTGTACCCACCAAAGTTTAATCATTCCGCCGAGCCCCTCGACGCGGATGACTGGCTCCGTAGCATCACACACAAGCTACGTTTTGCCAACGTAGCCGAAGCTGATAAGGTTACCTATGCTGCCTATCACCTCGAAGGCCCTGGTAGCCTTTGGTGGGAAAACTTTGAGGCTATGTGCCTGGTCGGCCAAATCACTACTTGGGCTGAATTCAGTGAGGCTTTCCGTGAGCATCACATCCTGAAAGGTCTCATAGATCGCAAGAGGGAAGAGTTCTGCAATTTCACCCAAGGAAGACTGATTGTGGATGCATATAGTCGTGAATTTGGGGATCTGGCACGATATGCTCCTGAAGAGGTATCCACCGACGCTAAGAAGCAGGCAAGGTTCCGCAAGGGACTTAGCCCTGAGCTTCGCCGCAATCTTCGTCTGCACGAGTGCACCTCCTTTCAGAAGTTGGTCAATAAAGCCATCAGTGCTGAGACAGGACAGTCTGACTATGATGCTTCACGCAAGCACTCTCATGATTTTGGTTCTTCATCCGGCTCTGGATCTCAGAAGCGTCAGGTGTGGATTCCAAGCACGACACTGCCACCCAGGTTCATTCCGAGGCCATCCTTTGAGGCGCCTCGCCCCAACCAGCAGTTTGCACCGTCTAAGCCCTATGGTGGCCCCGCTGCTAATGCTGCTCCATGCCCCAATGTTGTGACATGTTTCAAGTGTGGAGAGCCGGGTCACTACAGTCGAGAGTGTCCCCAGAACAACAACCCCAATCAGTCTGGAAAGTCCGTTGGCCGTGGTAAGCCAGCGGAAAAGACATTCTACGCCAAGCCAGTCACCACTGCCCGTGGCCATGTCAACTATGTCTCAGCTAAGGAGGCTCATGAGGATCCTAACATCGTCCTTGGTACGCTCCTTGTTAATTGCCATCCGGCATTTGTTCTTTTCGATACTGGAGCATCTCATTCATTCATATCTGAGAGCTATGCTCGATTGCATAACACGACATTCTGTGACATGCCCACTTCCATGGTAATTCAAACTCCGGGTTCCAAATGGCAAACTTCTAGAGTAAGCCATGGGAATGAAATTCTTGTCGATAGACTCGTCTTCCTTGCATCCTTAATAGCTCTCAAGTCTTCGGACATAAAAATCATCTTGGGAATGGACTGGATGTCAGCTCATTATGCTAAGATTGATTGTGCCACTAGAACCGTTCAACTTACTCACCCATCGGGCAAGACGGTCAATGTCTTAACTCGAGTGGCCAAGCGCCAACTTTACTCCCTAAATGCCACCCCCTTACAGACCTTGAAGATATTCCGTAGTCCGAGACTTCCCGGATGTCTTTCCAGAAGAACTGCCAGGTGTTCCACCTGACAGGGATGTCGAGTTCGTGATAGACCTTGTTCGAGGAACCATTCCGATTTCTAGGAGACCCTATAAGATGGCACCCTTAGAACTAGCCGAGCTTAAGAACAAACTCGATGAGTCCTTGAAAAAGGGTTTCATCCGTCCTAGTTCCTCCCCTTGGGCTTGCCCCGTCCTCTTTGTCAAGAAGAAGGATGGAACGGATCGGATGGTTGTAGATTACCGACCTGTCAACTTGGTCACTATCAAGAACAAGTATCCGCTTCCTAGGATCAACGATCTGTATGACCAGCTCGCTGGATCCTCAGTCTTTTCCAAGATGGATTTGAGGTTGGGCTACCATCAAATCAAAATCAGAAATAGGGACATCCCCAAAACGGCTTTTGTTACTCGTTATGGCCAATACGAGTACACTGTTATGTCCTTCGGTTTAACCAATGCCCCGGCCACCTTCTCTCGATTAATGAACTCGGTCTTCATGGAGTATTTGGATAAATTCTTCGTAGTATACCTCGATGACATACTCATCTACTCCAAGAATGAAGAGGAACAAGCCGGACATCTAAGGCTGGTATTGACGAAACTTCGAGAGCATCGCCTTTATGCCAAATTCTCCAAGTGTGAATTTTGGTTGCCAGAAGTGACCTATCTAGGCCATGTAATCTCTGGTAAGGGTATTGCTGTCAATCCTGAGCGAGTTCAAGCCGTCCTTGATTGGACTCCACCTGAAACGGTAAAGCAAGTTCGGAGCTTCCTTGGCTTAGCGAGTTATTGCCGCCGCTTCGTCGAGAATTTCTCCAAGGTTGCTAAACCTCTAACTGAACTCCTCAAGAAAGATAAAAAGTTCGAGTGGACCCCATAGTGCGAGTTTAGCTTTCAGGAACTAAAAAGACGCCTGACATCTGCTCCCGTACTGGTACCACCAGATTTCTCCAAGGACTTTATTATCTATTGCGACGCCTCACGACAAGGACTAGGTTGCATACTCATGCAAGATCTTCAGGTAATTGCCTATGCTTCACGACTATTACACCCACATGAGGAAAACTATCCCACACATGATCTAGAGCTTGCAGCTGTAGTCCATGCACTTAAAACTTGGCGACATTACCTTCTCGGTAATCGTTGCGAGATCTTCACCGATCACCAAAGTTTGAAATATATCTTCACCCAACCGGATTTGAATCTCAGGAAAAGACATTGGGTCGAGTTGATCTCGGATTACGACTTAGGAATAACTTACACCCCGGGCAAAGCCAATGTCATGGCCGATGCGCTAAGTCGTAAATCTTATTGTAACAACCTGATGTTACAACAAAGTCAACCACTTCTCCACGAGGAATTTCGTAAGCTTAACCTTCACATTGTTCCTCAAGGATTCTATCCACCCTGGTGGCGAAGCCTAACCTTATGGATCAGATCATAACCGCCCAGCGGTATGATAAGGGCATATCCCGGATTAAGGAAAACATCGCTAGCGGAGTTGCTAAATGTTTTTCCATGGATGAGCGAGGTGTTGTATTCTTAGAGAACCGCTTGGTGGTTCCCAAGAAACAATATCTACGTCAGTTGATTCTTAAGGAAGCTCATGAGTCCCCTCTCACCATTCATCCCGGTAGTACTAAAATGTATCAAGACCTACGCCAGAGGTTTTGGTGGACTAGGATGAAGAGAGAAATTGCTCAATACATTGCTAGTTGCGACGTCTGTCGTCGTGTTAAAGCAGAGCATCAACGGCCTGCTGGAACCCTTCAACCTTAGGCTATTCCTGAGTGGATATGGGATAAAATCAGTATGGATTTCATTACTGGGTTTCCCAGAACCAAGAGAGGGAATAATGCCATCTTCGTCGTAATCGATCGTCTTTCCAAGGTGGACCACTTTCTACCTGTTCATGAGAGTATCACCGCTAGCCAGCTAGCTGATTTATACATCTCCCGAATAGTGTCTCTTCATGATGTCCCATTGGAAATTAACTCAGACCGTGGGAGTCTCTTCACCTCTCAATTTTGGGAAAGTTTCCAAAATTCTATGGGAACTCGTCTCTCTTTTAGCACCGCCTTCCACCCTCAATCAAGTGGTCAAGTAGAGCGAATCAATCAAATTCTGGAAGATATGCTCTGAGCTTCTGTCATCTCATTCGGAATGGGTTGGGAGAAATGCCTACCATTCGCGGAGTTTGCTTATAACAATAGTTATCAAACTAGCTTAGGCAAAGCTCCTTTCGAAGTTCTTTATGGACGAAAATGTCGAATGCCTCTCAACTGGTCAGAAACCGGGGAAAGACAACTCTTTGGCCCGGATATGATTCAGGAAGCAGAAGAGCAGGTTCACGTTATTCGTGAGAAATTGAAAACAACCCAATCTCGTCAAAAGAGCCAATATGATCGTAAACATAAACTCATGACTTATGAAGTCGGCGAGAAGGCTTACCTTCGGGTTACTCCGTTAAAGGGAACCCATCGTTTCGGTATCAAAGGCAAATTGGCTCCTCGTTACATTGGACCCTTTCGCATTCTTGCCAAACGAGGAGAAGTTGCCTACCAATTGGAACTACCTCCGCATCTTTCCAGAGTCCACGATATCTTCCATGTTTCTCAACTCAGGCGATGCTTTGTGGATCCTATCTATGGAGTGGACCACGAAATGCTTGATCTACAAGATAATCTCTCGTATCGGGAATATCCCGTTCGTATCCTTGATCAAACCGAGCGTATCACTCGACGCCATAACATCAAGTTTCTCAAGGTCCAATGGTCACACGATTCCAAAAAGGAAGCCATTTGGGAAAGGGAGGATCGTCTTCGACTCGAGAACCCACCTTCTTCCCAACAGATCCAAAATCTTGGGACGAGATTCTTTTGAGTGGGGGTGAGTTGTCACACCCTAGAAATTTCATGCATTAGAGTGTTTGCATCATGTTTAATTCTCCCAGAAAGATGAAATGGGGATAACAGAACCCCCAACACCCCCTTAAACCAACTAGGGTTTACTAAAATTGGTTTCAATGAACCCAAAATGCCCTTCACAAAATGTTCATCATTTCTGGATTGGGCTAAAACCCCTGGCAAAAATGATGCACTCTTTTCTAGGACATTCTGGATTTTTTGAATTAAATCATAAGTATTTGAAACTGGACATTTAAATGCTATAAAATATTTTAAATGCTCAAATAATTCTGGAAATAAGTGTGGGCTGTTGGAAATAATCTAAACAGAGCCTATAATTATTTTCAGGATTTCTGGAAACGTTTTAGTATTTTTAATAAAGCCCAACAGTTGCAGAAAATTAGAAAACAGAAACAAATCAGAAAAGAGAGAGAGAAAGGCCAGAGGCCACTTACCTGGCTGGCCCGGCCCATCTGGCCTGTGCCAGTCATCACCTACCTCTGCCAGTAGGCAGAGGAGGGACACCGCGACGCCGCCGCGCTCGCCACGCCACCTCCCTGCCTGCCTGCCGTCGCCCGCGCCAGCGCGACGCCTCGAAGCGCCTCTGCGGTACCGTCCCGACCCCGTGGACACCTCACTCTTGCCCCTGCTCTCTCCCTCGCTCCCCCGAAGCCATGGCCGATGCAGCCACCGCCGTCTTGCCGTCGTAGCCGTAGCAACCGTCGTCCCCGTGCCGCGCCATCGTGTCCGTTCGCTCCGCCGTCGTCGACTATGTCAAGCAGGCCGAGCCCCGAGAGCTCGCACGCCCTGCACCGCCTCCACCGACCCCGTCTTCGTGGACCACCGCCGGAGATCCCCTCCGCCGTCACCGTCGCAACAGGCCGTCCCCGACCTTGTCGTCAGCTCCGTTGCAACCACCGTGAGCCTGGCCACCTCCCTATCCTCTCTGTCCTACCTCTCGAGCCCCGTACCGACCGCATGTAGATCACCCACACGCGCTGCCGCGGAGCTCGTCGCCGACGATGCTCCGACCACCCACTGGCCACACCACTGTGTCCAACGTGCTCACCGCATCCCCAGGAGCCCAACACACCACTCCACATGCCTCGCCGTGCCCCGTAGCCTTGGGTTCATATTCACCCGACTCCGGCCGCCACCAAACTCGTCGTCGACGCCCTTTCCGGCAACCCCGAGCCTAACCACTGCCACCAAATGCTGCGGCTTGCTCACAGCAACGCGTAGAGCCTCTCCGCCGCGCAAATGGTCGCCTGTGGTCGTTTTCCGAAGCCCTCCGCCGCGTCTGGCCTCGCCGGCGGCTAAACGCCAGCGGGTTTGACCCGTTGACTTTGACTGGGTGGGCCCAGGTTGACTCCCCTGAGTCTATGACAAGTGGGCCCCCCCTCTGCTAATTAACCTAGGGTTAGCGCTAACTAATTTTAGTTAGTTTAGGTCACTGACATGCGGGCCCATGCCCGACTGATAGTTTAATTAGTACTAACTTAATTCTGTTAGTTAGCTGAGACACTGACAGATAGGTCCCACCAGTCAGGTTTGACCTGGGCTGGCGCCTGGAATTATTTTTATATAGGAAATTCCAGAAAATAGCCAAAACTTCTAAAAATCATAGAAAATCGACCATAGCTCCAAATCAAACAAATTATATATGAAAAATGATCCAAGAAATTCAATCTTTCCATCTGTAATGGTTTCATGCATGACAAAACACTCTAACCTTGATGTTTAGGTGAAACAAGCTAATACACTTATTATGCATAAGAACTTAATCTTTCATTTGAATCTTTGATTCAAATGGACCCATTTCAACTTGTTTCACATTGCATTAGGCAGGACACATCATTTTGCCATGTCATAGCATGCATCATATTGTTGCATATTGCCATGTGTTGATTATATTCTGTGTGTCTTTCATGGTAGGTTGTGCCTCCGAGGATATTTCCGAGTATCCAACTAAAGAGCAGTACCCTACTACCACTCCATCAGGCAAGCAGCCCCATTGATCATATCGATACAATCCCATGTTCTCGTTTCTACTCTCGTTTACTACATTAAGACAACAACGTTTCAAACTGCTGTGTGCTACGGTAGTTGAACCCTTATCCTCTGCATGACCTTTCGTTGCCACAGTAACTAGATGAAACCCACTAGCATGTGTAGGAGTTGATTGAGCCATGTATGTGTTTCCTACCTTGCTATGCCTGCTATGCTTAGAGTTGTGTCAGGTCTGGTTCATCTGGGTGATGGGCTAGAGTGAAATGATTATGTCGGTAATGTGAGGGATGCGTTGAACATGTTTTGGTAAAGGTATCGATGAGAGGCCATGTAGGAGTACATGGTGGGTTGTTTCATTGAGACCGTCCCTAAGAACCGAGATCTGTATGTGTGATTTTAAGAATCAGCTACTACCATGCATTGGGATCCTTAATTGACCCTCTCAGCTTCTTAATCACCCTAGTACTCTGTCCAGGAGTTGCTAATAGTTTCTGGTGTTTGTAGGTTATGTGTTGGCGGTCGTGCGTAGTGCTGACCCTAGGGGTGGGCTATCATGCGGTAGATACACCGTGGCACGGTGTATCGAGTCACCCGTTTGGTGTCTCGGGAACCCTGTTCACATCGTTCGGGGCCGTATGTGGAAACCTCGGCCGGACTCCCTGCGGATGGAACCTAGATAGGCGATAAACCTGGACTAGAGAATTGAGTGTTTAGGTAGGCCATGGCTGACACCCTCGTTGGGCTTCCGCTTGAAGGTTGCCGAGTACATGTCGTGTAAATTATGGTAAGTGGTGAGAGCGTGTATGAAGAAGTACACCCCTGCAGGGTTAACATCATATATTCGAATAGCCACATCCGCGGTAAAGGACTACTTGGTTGCCTATACAGTTCATAGACAAGTAAATGGTTACTACTAAAAGACTCAAGATAAGTGTGAGTACTGAGGATGGCCCTCTCGTAGGATGACGAGGGAGGATCCCCGTGGGGTATTGTGTTGGTGATTAGTGGACTCGTGTGCGAAAATTATTTTACTAGTGGTGTCTCGTAGGATAGCTTAGCCAAGAGTCAAAGCTGGCTTGTTGCAATAACTCCACCACCTTCTTGAGAATTAGCATGTATAGTAGGTTCTGTTGTAAGACTTGCTGAGTACCTTTGTACTCATGTTTGCTTAAATTACTGTTTTCAGACGACAACACTGCCCCCTCTGATGGGTTTTATGTAGACCTCGACGTCGATGAGTAACTTGCCACCCAGGTGGTGATCCTGGCCATGGCGGGCCCTATGTAGATAGACAGGCTTTGAGAAGCCTTCTTTCTTTCTAGTGTCTGTACTCAGACTATTTGCTTCCACATGTGTTTCACTTCGTTCTATGTCTGTCCCTTCGGGGAAATGTCACGCGGTGACATCCGGAGTCCTGCCTAGCCTGCTACAGCCCGGGTTCCCCAGAGTCATGTTAGCCCAGTGCTACAGCCCGGATTCACACGCTGTTGACCGACATGCTCGATGTGATTCATGTATGCATGTCTCCATAGGTCTGTGCCGCTTTGGGTTCACGACTAGCCATGTCGGCACGGGTTCTCTGTCATATGGATGCTAGCGACACTATCATATACGTGAGCCAAAAGGCGCAAACGGTCCCAGGCCATGGTAAGTCGACACCCGTGGGGATACCGTGCATGAGGCCGCAATGTGATATGAGGTGTTACCAGCTAGATCGATGTGACTTGGAATCGGGGTCCTGACAGCAATATTATTAGAGGACCGTGAAAAATTATTTCAGGATTTTTGGACTCCGTTTAGTACTTCTTTTATTAGTTTTTTCGCGTCAGGATTATTTAAGAAAAAAAAAAGTAAACCGACCTAACGGGCCGTGTGCGTCCCGGACACCTCGCCCCAGTCATCCCATTAAAGGCCGAGGCCTCGCTTTGCCAGCCCAGCCGCCCCACCTCCGCAAACCCTAGCGCCGCCGTCGTTCCCCACCGCCGGAGCCGCCGCCCGCCGCCACCGATCCTGCCGTTGCCGAGGTAGCAGCCGCCACCGACTTGGTTTTCTCGGGAAAACCGTCGGTTATTTTTTTAAACCCTAGATCTAGTTTTTTTTGTTTAGTTTTTTTCGGTTTAGTTAAATAGCGGACGTTCATCTGTACATTCGTTTTAACGAACGCCGTTCGTCAGTTAGCCGCAGACAGCGAACGTTCGTTTGTTAGCCTGTTCGTCTCATTTTTTCCAGGGTTTTTCCGTGATTATTTTCGATCGCGATTTATGCCCCAATCTTCGTTTTAGTTTATCTTTTCGCTCGTTTATCCAAATCGGGTGAAACAAGCGCCTAGATCTTCGTCTCAAAGCCCTCTTTCTGTTTAACCAACTTGAACAACATTTTGGTACTGTAAAATTTGACTTCAGTCCAGATTAGTAAATGGATCTTGTTTCTTTCGTAGTTTGAGTGGTCCGTTTGATTTGATTCTTTTTGCAAACCGGAGTTCTTCAGTTGAACTTTCTGGTTAGATCTTCTTATTTGAGTTTTATCCGTGCTTTTAGTTGAGTGCTTATGTATGCTATTGTTTTTTGCGATAGAATTCCCAGAGTGCGAATCGTGCTACTACGAGTCTCTAGGTTTTGTGAATCATTAACAAGGCAAGTAATACTTTGATCATATTCCTTTTACCCAGTTTGTATGCATTAGTTTCAACCCTCAAACATTGCATGAGTAGGATCTCTTAACTTGTGGGTTTGGGAAGTATATGATGAGGTAGAATCTACTACCCTTTTATTATCAAACCCTGGGAGTTACTTCTACATTATGCTTATATTGCCATGCTATGCTCGTAGACGTGGATTGGGTTTGAGTGTATCCATGACAGATGTGACTTAAATACACATCTGGGTGGATTGGTTGCGGGCACCTGGAGAATCCAGTGTTGTCCTAGGATATCCTGGAGTACCCGTGTGATCATCCTACGGTTTGCCACCCAGGCTCAAAGGGATCATAAGATTATTCATGCTAGAAACTTCCGTGTGCAGCCACAAGCTATTATGGGCTCTAGCATGGTTGATTAGGTTGCATGACCTCTTGCAGTGGTAGGCTAGCAGATGTAGGGGATGTAGGTTGGTACTGCCTACCCAGGGTTAGAGTTAATGCTTCCGAAAGATTGTGTCTCGGTCATCCGTTTCTCAAACACCATGTAGTGCGAGAAATCCAACGGAGGAGATCGAGTCTTGTGGGGAAAAGTGCGCAAACCTCTGCAGAGTGTACAAACTAATCATGGTTAGCCGTGTCCCCGGTTATGGACAACTTGAGTATCTGGTACTTGAATTGTTGATTTGATCCCATCACTCTAAATTAATTTGTTGGGTTGATAATGATTACTTTAATTGGGATTGAGTTGGAGGAACCTTCTCAATGTTTCAACCACCATGATAGTTAAATAAATATATTCCTTTGTTGTAGGGAAAAATTGGCTTTTTGCAAAAACATTATAACTATAGAGCCTCCACCAGCCATATATGCATGTAGTGATAGCATTATCTATTCATTGCTCTAGTGTGTTATATTGCCAGCATATTCCATGTGCTGACCCGTTTCAGGCTGCAACATATCATGTTGCAGACTTTTCAGACGAAGAGTAAGGTGCACTAGGTCGTTTGTCGTGCACTCGGCTATGATGTTGGAGTTGATGGACTCACTTTATCTTCCAAGCCTTCCGCTATTATATTACTTAGATGGCCTTAAGCCATATTTATTGCAATAAGTTCTCTCATTGAGACTATCGATGTAATAAGTGTGTGATTGCTACTCTGTTATAAAACCATTCGAGTACTGTGTATGTCAGCATTACCGATCCAGGGATGACACTAAAGCACAGAGATTTGACCGTCTGAGGTCGGGTCGCTACAACTGTACCATAGCCCATTCAGTGTCGGCCTTGTCCACGGCGCCGGTACACTCATCAACCACCGCGCATCTGCAGCGGCTCCTTCGTACTCCCCACCGGAGACACTTCGTCCCCCCCCCCCCCCCCCGAGCCTCCCCACCGACGCCCCCATCGACGGCCTCTGATCCTCTTCGCCGACACCTTCCTCAACCCTACCAGAGCCGCTTCACCGACACCATCGTCAACCCTACCGGAGTAGCTTCGCCTATACCATTCTCAACCCACCGGGGCCACTTTGCCAACACACAAGTCCATGGCCTCAGATCCGCTTCATCGCACCCTCGTCCAACCTACCGAAGCAGCTTCTTATGCACCCGTCCATGGCCACAGATTTGCATCATCGACACCATCCTAAACCCAACCACTGGAGCAGCTTCACCGACGCTCTCATCCACGGCCTCAGATCCGCTTCGCCCACACCGTAGTCCACCCTACTGGAGCCACTCCACAAACACCCTACTTGACGGTTCTAGATCTCCTTATCGGACCCTGACAGCTAGCGCAACATCATCACCCTTAACGTTTCTAACCTGATTCCCACCATCTGGCAAGATGCCAAGCACCCACCATGGACTAGGTACTTGTCACCTTTAAACTTGTCCAGCATCACCTGCCCGATGTACTTCAAATATACTAGCAGGTCGCTGTTACATGTTATGCAGCTGGCAAAAACTACAAGGACGATGTTTCTTCTGGATCTAACAGCTTGGCCAACCAAGATCATGCACCCAGGCATTGCTATGATCTTGTAAGTGCGTCTCTCTCTCTCTTGTATTGTTGTGTGCCTGCCAGTGTGCTTTGCTAGGATTTTTGACCAGTAATCCCTTTGTGCAGACAATTAGTTCTACTACTGGCTGCTAAATTAGATATGTAGATGTCATACATGATACTCCCTCCATTCCAAAATATAAGTCTTTCTAGAGATTCACTATAGGCTACATACAGATCTGTATGTGGTCCATACTGGAATCTCTACAAGGACATATATTTAGGAACAGAGGTAGTACATTACACAAAATCATAGGTGGCATGTAGGAATTCCAGTGCACTACATTAGGCTCCCTTAGAGTGCATGCTAGTCCAACACACAAAGTCATTGCTAGTTTATGCTATGCACACAATCGTTAATTGGTGGTTTAAATATGCGCAAGGGATATGCAATGTATTATCATGTAGATATGTCTAAAATTAGCTGTGTCAACTTGCAGATAGGGCTACACAATGAAAAAGTACAAGATGTATGTGGCAATTTCATGGAACATCGCAAAAAATGGAGAGGCGGCGGTGAGCCTATACAGTGTGCTATGGTAGGTCACTCTGGCCCAGTTCTTTTGCATGATTTTCCCATAATCTGCCCCTCTCTAGCTTCTCCTAGAATCATTGACCCCCTTTTGTTCTACAATCCTACCTAATTAGACCCTAACTAGATAGGATTGTAAAAAAATGGGGCTCAAAGATTCTGGGAGAATCTGGGTAGGGGTCAGATTCTGGGAGAATCTGGCAAAAGAACTGGGCCTCCATTGCAATCATCGTGACATGTTATTTGTATGTCAGTTCTATTGGCCAAGTTTCTTAGGGATAGTTATTTCGAGTTATCCTAAGAAAATAAGGACCTTTGAATATAAGCTCCGGGTAATAAGCCAACCAGTTCTTTTCATTCCCTGCCTTTTCAGCTTATCTATGGTATGATCAGTGAAAATTCTACATTGCATTATATTTTGTCATTTTGCTGCCCATATGAAAATTAATTTGACTTGCAAACATCACAAATTGAACCCAGTGCAGTAATTAATATGATAGGAAAACAGACCATCAAAATGTAAATACAAAGATACCGTCTACTGGGCACAATCTACTTTGGTCAATGCCTTACATAGAGATCCCATTGCCTAATTTAAATGAAGAACGCATGACCTAAATTTAAATGAAGAACAATTATTTATCGAAATTCGATGGTCCAAGTGGTTAGTTATTATCATATAGCAGCACCACCTGAAAGCATCATATAGCAGCAGCTCATAGAAACTCATCATACAACATCAGCAGTATGCAATTCATCATATACCAATAGCATCTCATAGCAATTCATCATATAGCAGCAGAAGTAGGAGCAACTCATAGCAATTCATCATATAGCAGCAACATGAGCAGCTCATAGCAATTCATCATATAGCAGCAGCAGGAGTAGCTTATAGCAACTCATCATATAGCAGCAACAGCTCATAGCAATTCATCATATAGCAGCAGCAACTCATAGCAATTGATCATATAGCAGCAACAGGAGCAACTCATAGCAATGCATCATATGGCAACAACAAAAGCAGCTCGTAGCAATTCATCGTATAGCGGATCAGAATGAAAATTTGGCAAAAAATCAGAGGAGATCCTCACCTTGTTGGATGAGCTCATCCTTCAACGGCACCTCAAGGCCACGGCTTGGGAGGAGGGGAGGGGGAACGAGGTGCCTTCTGTCGCAGTGTGGCATCGGCCATAGTTGTGTGGCGCCTGCTGGAGTAGTGCGTTGGACGGACCACAGCGGAGCAGTTGTTGGAGACCATGAGAATGAGGGGCGGCACCAGAGGGAGGAGCAGCCGGGGAGATTTGGCCCTACCCGTCGGCCATGTAGCCTAGCTGGACAGAGCATCATCGAGGATCAGGCCAGATGGGACCAGTGGCGATGCCTCGCTGGAGGAACCCTAGCGTTGCATGCAGGGGATCGAGGTAGAGGGAAAGGGGAAAGGAGATGCAAGCGGGCAGGGCAATGAACGCTTGCGTGTTTGTTTTTACTTGAGGGTCAGGTGTGACGCGAGCGTGAGCAGTGGCATTTTGAGTGTAATATAGGTAGACATCAGAGTCATTTCACTATTCCCCTTCCCTTCAATTTTTAGTGAGCTTCTACCCAAAACACCCCCCTCCAAAGAGAAATAAGTTAAGCCCAAGCCCATAATTCAAAAATGACTTATTTACATATTTTTATGGCTTATTTTGACAATAAGCTATAAAAAGGCGGAATAGAACTGGCCATTAACTTGCAATTCAATTGTGCATGCAATGATGAATAACTCATGCATGCTATAGTGTAAATTTAGGCATCATCATACATGGCATAACCTAATACATGTGCATTTCATTATAGAATCTGAAATATGCAATGTTTATGTTAGTTCATACGTTGCACATGATCTTTAAATGCCCCTTAAATCTGGTCAGTCAAGTGATGGTCTTTAAGCCTCCTTCTATGCTTCTTTTCTTGATATGTAAGATTTGCTCACACATCTGTTCAATTGCTTGTTTGTGTCAACCAGCCTAGGACTGTTTGCTTTGATTACTTGTTGTTCTTGACCTAACAAAGCTTGTCAACGATTTAAACACTATGGGCTGTTGTACTGGGGGCTTTTATAACTGATAGGTGACATAAAGGTTTGGTTGTACACTAAAGTAGGCTCTCCAAGAGTACTTGGAGATCCAGTTCAAAGGTATGCCTAGTTTTTACATAGTGCACACATAGTAAATGCTCATTTCATTGTGTGCAAGAGCTGTGGCATGTTTCATTATGTGGTGTTGTTTTGTTATAAAATCATCCTTTTGTGTTGTTCACAGACTGGAAAGTATGCATATTTATCTTTCGAGGAGACCAGTAACTAGTTTGTGTCACCTTGCAGAGGGGGTGCGATGAACATAAGATTGAGGATTTCCAAGTACAAGATGTTAGGAAGGAGCCTTGCAAGAGAAGGAGGAGCAGCGCTGAGCCTATTCAACCAGTTAAGGTAAGTCACACTGTATTACAATTACCAGGACATCCTATTTGTCTGACATTGTGCTTGCGTAGGGTTCTTCACCTGTAACCCAGTCATTGGGCCATTGATTAAAATCCCCTCCACTCACTACTATATGATGTTCTAACTTTTTTGTAAATTAGATGTATGTAAATACATTTTAATGTGTCTGTTCACTCATTACGGATGTAGTCTACTTTTAAATATCTAAAACATCATATAGTAGTGAACAGTGTGAAACTGCTTCCTGCCATGGTAGAGTTGTCGATGTCATAAATGTCATAACCAAACACATATTCACATCATTAGCCTCCCTATCATTACTAGGATATTGATTACATACTAGTCGAGATACTTCATAGGTGGCAACCAATATTACATTACTTGTTCCTTTATATAGTAAATGTAGCTAGGCCATGGATGTTATTGAGGCATGCATGTATGCATGCTGCCAACTCAACAGTTCAATTGCTTGTTTATTTCAGGCATAGTTAAATTGCTCTTTTCAATTTCTTTATTTGTCCTTAGTTAATGAGATGCCCAAACAATGATGCCTGATGTTTGGTACTTGTATAACTATTAGTTGACATAATTAAAGGCCTTACCATTTAATTACTCTCGCGAAGTGTGCCTGAAGCTTTGAAGTCTATTAACCAACTATTACTGCATGCGGCTCACAATCTAGTTCATACTTTGCTAATGATTGCATAGTTTTGCTTGCTGTAGTAGATTTGTATGAATCCCTCTGTTGTTCATTATGCTCCCTAAGAATTTAATTGAGCTACAAAATGGCCAACTGCTTGCTTACTTATACGCAATGTGCTGTCTAAATTTGTAACATGTCTGTGTTTTGGATTTGGCCCCAACATCATGCTCCTCTGGTGAGCTAAGAGAGATTTCTATATGCGGGCTGCACAGACTACCATTTTTATAATTTTTAAAATATCACCTGCTTATGCTTCATCACATGAAACATTATTGTTAGACCTGTTTTGCCATGTACAAAATAGTTTGTCTTGCTCGCTTCACTGTTGTAACTATATTTTTGCCCTAGTCATGTGTACTTACAGAAACATTTCAGGATGAAGTGACACCAACACAAAGATTTGCGAGCAGTGCGGCATGGTCGTTACCAAATGATTATGGGTTGGAATTGGAATGTGCTGATGTTCTCGAGCATCAAGTAGAGGTGGCAAGACAACGTGTACATGATTCTCAACGCGCAATCAATAAGTTGAGAATGGACTTGCAGGTATTAGATGCAGGAGTCAAAAAAATGAAACGAGACACTGAGGTAACCACGAAGGAATTGGATATTTTGTAGACTGAAATTTGTGCTATCTGAATCCAGCCAATCCTATTTTCTGAAGAGATTATAGTTCAAATGATAAGTTCTGCTGATGCATGTCCATGATGTATGAGCTTTATTTGCCCAGTGTGTGTAATTTGTTGTTTGTGTACGATTTATTATCACTGGTGCCAAACTATAATGCCCAGTGGGTATAATCGGCTGTAATTTCTTTATTGTATAGTGTAGGATTATTCTACGTTTCTATGCCTTAGTCTTTTTATTGTATAGTGTACGTTTTTTAGAGGCGATAGTATAGAGTAGGATAATTCTTTGAATATGCTATATCGTTGAAACGGGGGCCAACATGCCCAAACATTTCCTAGACACCATACGAACGAACAAACATGTGTAGTCAAAGTGGGCCTTAATTGGGCTGGTCAAAATAATATTTAGTGCATCCCAAATGATGTGGCCCACCGTAACAACGGCTCTTAGTAGGCCGTTAACAGGCCGAAAGATCGATAGGGCCATATAAAAGGAAATGGCCCGCGGGCCTCTAGCAGGCCGAAATAAATGTCAATTTTGTCACGGCCCTTTTACTTTACGGGCCAGTAAGAGGCCGAAAGTGTTATGGGCCTGAGGAGGCCCAATTTGCAAACTAGGCTTTTAACAGGCCAAAAGTCGCATCGGGCTGAAATTTTGCCCTGCGGAACATGGGCCCAAAATTAGGTTGCACAATCAAAGGCCCAACTGTTGTGCGGGCCGTTAACAGGTCGAAAGACAAAATGGGCTAGGAATTGACCCATTTACCGAATGGGCCGAGGACAGGCCTAAAGTCACAATGGGCTAGAAGTTGGCCTAATTGCAGAATGGGCAGAGAAAAGGCCGAAGACATTCTGGGCCGTTAATAGGCTTGAACTGATGATGGGCTGCTAACAGGCCAAAAGAAGCTCGGGACGTAATTGGGCCCAAAGACGTAGCGTGCCATTAACGGGCTGAAACTGGCGATGGGCTGGAAATTATCAAATCTAGAATGGGCCTTTGATGATTCTGTGTAACTTGTATGGGTCGTGCTTGTGAATGGGCATGACTCAAGTAGGCCGCTAATGGGCCAGCCCGCTTATTTTGACAGGCCCGACCTTTTAACCTGAATGGGCCAATGTTGGGCCGAGACATGTGTCGACGTATCATAGGCGCGTCCCATCCATTTGCTGGATGACAACTGTCCGAATGCCGGGCCGACACGTGGATCTACTAGCGAATGAGAATTTTACACGTGGAAAATCCCCATTGGTCCGGGCTGTTAACGGGTTATCGAATCCAAACTGGTACCCGATAGCTTAACGGCGACCCGTTACGGTGGATGCCACATGTCAGTTATGAAGGAAAAATGCCCTAGAGGCAATAATAAAGTTGTTATTTATATTTCCTTATATTATGATAAATGTTTATTATTCATGCTAGAATTGCATTAACCGAAAACTTGATACATGTGTGAATAAATATACAAAACAAAGTGTCCCTAGTATGCCTCTACTTGACTAGCTCGTTAATCAAAGATGGTTAAGTTTCCTAACCATAGACATGTGTTGTCATTTGATGAACGGGATCGCATAATTAGGAGAATGATGTGATGGACAAGACCCATCTGTTAGCTTAGCTTAATGATCGTTAAGTTTTATTTCTATTGCTTTCTTCATGACTTATACATATTCCTTTGACTATGAGATTATGCAACTCCCGAATACCGGAGGAACACCTTGTGTGCTATCAAACGTCACAACATAACTGGGTGATTATAAAGATGCTCTACAGGTGTCTCTGAAGGTGTTTGTTGGGTTGGCATAGATCGAGATTAGGATTTGTCACTCCGAGTATCGGAGAGGTATCTCTGGGCCCTCTCGGTAATGCACATCACTATGAGCCTTGCAAGCAATGTGACTAATTAGTTATTTATGGGATGATGCATTACGGAATGAGTAAAGATACTTGCCGGTAATGAGATTGAACTAGGTATGATGATACCGACGATCAAATCTTGGGCAAGTAACATACCGATGACAAAGGGAATGACGTATGTTGTCATTGCGGTTTGACCGATAAAGATCTTCATAGAATATGTAGGAACCAATATGAGCATCCAGGTTCCGCTATTGGTTATTGACCAGAGATGTGTCTCGGTCATGTCTACATAGTTCTTGAACCCATAGGGTCCGCACACTTAATGTTCGATGACGATTTGTATTATGAGTTATGTGTTTTGGTGACCGAATATTGTTCGGAGTCCCGGATGAGATCACGAACATGACGAGGAGTCTCAAAATGGTTGAGAGGTAAATATTGATATATTGAAAGGTGGTATTCGGACACCGGAAGGGTTCCGTAGTGTATCGGGTACATACCGGAGTACCAGAGGGGTTACCGGAACCCCCTGAGGAAAGATATGGGCCATATGGGCCATAGGAGGGAGGCTAACCAGCCCACAAGGGGCTGGTGCGCCCCCCACAAGAGAGGAGGCCGAATTGGACTAGGGAAGGGGGCTCCACCCCCTTTCTTTCTCCTACTCCCTCTCCTCCCCCCTTTCCACCTCCATGAGAAGGAAAAGAAGGGGGCCGAATCCTACCAGGACTAGGAGTCCTAGTAGGACTCCCCCCTTATGGCGCACCCCCTAGGGCCGGCCTCCTCCCTCTCCCTCCTTTATATACATGGGAAGGGCACCCCTTCAAGACACACCAATTGTTCCAAGCCGTGTGCGGCGTCTCTCTCCACGGTTTACTCCTCTTGTCATATTCACGTAGTGCTTAGGCGAAGCCCTGCGCGGATCACATCACCATCACCGTCACCACGCTGTTGTGCTGACGAAACTCTCCCTCGACCCTCTACTGGATCAAGAGTTCGAGGGACGTCCTCGAGCTGAATGTATGCTGAACTCGGAGGTGTCGTACGTTCGGTACATGATCGGTTGGATCACGAAGACGTTTGACTACATCAACCGCGTTAACCTAACGCTTCCGCTTTTGGTCTACGAGGGTACATGGACACACTCTCCCCCTCTTGTTGCTATGAATCTCCTAGGTAGATCTTGCGTGATCGTAGGAATTTTTTTGAAATTGCATGCTATGTTCCCCAATAGGTTACCCTTGACGAAAGCACTTCTATGACGCGCGATTTATCGTCATGGAAGTGGACACTTCTGTGATGATAATTTCTGTAATGTCATGGAACACTTCTATGACAGCACACGTATGACTATCTTGATTCTTTCACAAAATCGTCATGGATGTACATGCATGACAGAAAACGTGACATACTGTAACAAACACGTATCATCACAGAAGTGTATTTTTTTGTAGTGTTGTGTTGGTTTGAATAGATGAATCTGAGATTGTGTGATGCATATCGTATAATCAAACCTGCGGATACTTGTGGTGAAATTGGATTATCTAGGTGACATTAGGGTTTTGGTTGATGTGTGTCTTAAGGTGTTATTTTAGTACGAACTCTAGGGTTGTTTGTGACACTTATAGGAATAGCCCAATAGATCGATCAGAAAGAATAACTTTGAGGTGGCAAACACGTATCATCACAGAAGTTGTTTTTTGTAATGACCATCTATGTCCTTCAATGTTTCCACTCTACCCGTACAAACTCGTTTAGAAGAAACATACATACCCTCATATAGTATGCATTCAAACCTATCCATATTTATAATGTTTTTATCTTAGAGTGGCCTGATACGTTAATTTTGCATCATGTTTTCTTACTGTTATTTATAATGTTTTTATCCATAATAATGCTTTTTGGAGTAATTCTAATGCCTTTTCAGTCATAATATGCAAGGTATACACAAAGAGGGAGAATTCTGGCAGCTGGAAATATGGACCTGGAAAAGCTACGCCAGGCTACCTATTCTGCACAACTCCAAACAAGCTGAAACTTCACAGAGATTTTTTATGGAATATTTGAGGAATATTGGAGCAAATAACTACCAGAGGGGCCCCACAAGGTGGGCACAACCCACCTGGGCGCGCCAGGGAGCCCAGGCGCGCCCTGGTGGGTTGTGCTCACCCAGGCCCACCTCCGGTGCCCATCTTCTGGTATATAGGTCGTTTTGACCTAGAAAAAATAAGGGGAGGACTTTTGGGATGGAGCGCCGTCGTCTTGAGGCGGAACTTGGGCAGGAGCACTTTTGCCCTCTGGCGGAGCGATTCCGCCAGGGGAAATTCCCTCCCGAAGGGGGAAATCATCGTCATCATCATCACCAACAACTCTCCCATCTTGGGGAGGGCAATATCCATCAACATCTACAACAGCACCATCTCATCTCAAACCCTAGTTCATATCTTGTGTTCAATCTTGTTACCGAAACTATAGATTGATGCTTGTGGGTGACTAGTAGTGTTGATTACATCTTATAGTTGATTACTATATGGTTTATTTGGTGGGAAATTATATGTTCAGATCCAATATGCTATTTAATACCCCTCTAATCTTGAGCATGTTTATCATTTGTGATTAGTTACTTTTGTTCTTGAGGTCACGGGAGAAATCATGTTGCAAGTAATCATGTGAACTTGATATGTGTTCGATATTTTGATAGTATGTATGTTGTGATTCCCATATTTGGGCCTAAGGGAATGCATTGTGGAGTAGCAATTAGATGATGGGTTGCGAGAGTGACAGAAGCTTAAACCCCAGTTTATGCGCTATTCCGTAAGGGACCGATTGGATCCAAAAGTTTAATGCTATGGTTAGAATATATTCTTAATACTTTTCTCGTAGTTGGGGATGCTTGTGGGAGGGTTAATCATAAGTATGTGGCTTGTTCAAGTAATAATATAACCTAAGCACCGGTCCACCCACATATCAAATTGTCAAAGTACCGAACACGAATTAAACCAACATGATGAAAGTGACTAGATGAAATTTCCCGAGTACCCTCAAGAACGCGTTGCTTGTCATAAGAGACCATTTTGGCATGTCCTTTGCCTCAAAAGGATTGGGATACCTTTCTGCACTTTTGTTGCTACTATCGTTACTTGCTCGTTACAAATTATCTTGCTATCAAACTACTCTGCTACTTACAATTTCAGCACTTGCAGACATTACCTTGCTGAAAAGCACTTGTCATTTCCTTCCGCTCCTCGTTGGGTTCGACACTCTTACTTATCGAAAAGAGCTACAATTGATCCCCTATACTTGTGGGTCATCAAGGATATTTTCTAGCGCCGTTGCTGGGGAGTGAAGTGCCTTTGGTAAGTGGAATTTGGTAAGGAAACATTTATATAGTGTGCTGAAATTTATTATCACTTGTTACTATGGAAAACAATCCTTTGAGGGGTTTGTTCGGGGCACCTCGACCGGAACCATAATTAGCTACCCCTCAACCTACTACACCTACTGAAAATATTGAATATGAAATTCCTTCAGGTATGATAGAACAACTGCTAGCTAATCCTTATGCTGGAGATGGAACCGAACATCCTGATATGCACTTGATATATGTAGAATAAATTTGTGGATTGTTCAAGCTTGCAGGTTTACCCGGAGATGAGGTTATGAAGAAGGTTTGCCCTTTATCTTTGAAAGGAAAATCATTGACATGGTATAGGCTATGCGATGATATTGGATCTTAGAATTGGAATCGTTTGAAATTGGAGTTCCACCAAAAAGTTTATCCTATGCATCTAGTTCATCGTGATCGGAATTATATATATAATTTTTGGCCTCGTGAAGGAGAAAGTATCGCTCTAGCTTGGGGGAGGCTTAAGTCAATGTTATATTCATGCCCCAATCATGAGCTCTCAAGAGAAATTATTATCCAGAATTTTTATGCTCGGCTTTCTCGTAATGATCAAACCATGCTTGATACTTCTTGTGATGGTTCTTCTATGAAGAAGACTATTGAATTCCACTGGGATCTTTTGGAAAGAATTAAATACAACTCTGAGGATTGGGAACTCGACAAAGGTAAAGATTCAGGTACTAAACTTAAGTATGATTATGTTAAATCTTTTATGGATACCGATGCTTTTCAAAAGTTTGGCACTAAATATGGACTTGACTCTGAGATAGTAGCTTCTTTCTGTGAATCATTTGCTACTCATGTTGATCTCCCTAAAGATAAGTGGTTTAAATATCACCCACCTATTAAAGAAGAAATTAAAGAACCGGTACCAGTTAAAGAAGATACTATACTTTACAATGTTGATCTAGTTGTTCCTTATGCTTATATTGAGAAACCATCTTTCCCTGTTAGGATAAAGGAACATGCTAAAGTTTCAACTGTGGTTAACAAAAGCTATATTAGAACACCTAAACTTGATGAACAAATTAAAGTAGAACCTAGTATTGCTATGGTTAAAGATCTCTTGGAAGAAGATATGGATGGGCATGTTATTTACTTTTATGAAGAAGCTGCTAGAATTACCAAACCAGATAAAAAGGATAAACATAGACCTGTTGTTGGCATTCCCGTTATCTCAATTAAAATAGGAGATCACTGTTATCATGGTTTATGTGACATAGGTGCTAGTGTGAGTGCTATTCCTTACACCTTGTATCAAGAAATTATGAATGACATATCACCCGCAGAGATAGAAGACATAGATGTTACTATTAAACTTGCTAATAGAGACACTATTTCACCAATTGGGATTGTTAGAGATGTTGAAGCTTTGTGTGGGAAAATAAAATACCCTACTGATTTTCTTGTTCTTGGTTCCCCACAAGATGATTTTTTTTCCATTATCTTTGGTAGTCCTTTCTTGAACACCGTTAATGCTAAGATAGATTGTGAGAAACAAATTGTCGGTGTTAGTTTTGGTGATGAGTCTCATGAGTTTAATTTTTCCAAGTTTAGTAGAAAGCTTAATGAAAAAGAATTGCCTAGTAAGGATGAATTAATTGGTCTTGCTTCTACTACTGTACCACCTACTGATCCTTTAGAACAATATTTGCTAGACCATGAAAGTGATTTACATATGCACGAAAGAAATGAAATAGATAAGATTTTCCTTGAACAACGTCCTCTACTTAAACACAATTTCCCAATTGAAACACTAGGAGGTCCTCCTCCACCTAAAGGTGATCATGTGTTTGAATTAAAACAATTGCCAGACACATTGAAATATGCTTATCTTGATGAAAAGAAGATATATCCTGTTATTATCAGTGCTAACCTTTCAGAACATGAATAAGAAAGATTATTGAAAGTTCTAAGGAAGCACCGGGCTGCTATTGGATACACTCTTGATGATTTAAAGGGCATTAGTCCCATTCTATGTCAGCACAAAATTAATATGGAACTTGATGCTAAACCCGTTGTTGATCACCAACGTCGGTTAAATCCGAAAATGAAAGAAGTGGTAAGAACAGAAATATTAAAGCTTCTGGAAGCAAGTATAATCTATCATATAGCTGATAGTAGATGGGTAAGTCCTGTTCATTGTGTCCCTAAGAAAGGAGGTATTACTGTTGTTCCTAATGATAAGAATGAACTTATTCCACAAAGAATTGTTACATGCTATAGAATGGTAATTGATTTTAGAAAATTAAACAAAGCAACTAGAAAAGATCATTACCCTCTGCCTTTTATTGATCAAATGCTTGAAAGATTATCTAAGCACACACATTTCTGCTTCCTTGATGGATATTCTGTTTTTTCACAAATACCTATTTCTCAACCTGATCAAGAAAAGACCACTTTTAATTGTCCCTTTGGAACCTATGCTTATAGACGTATGCATTTCGGTTTATGTAATGCACCTACTACCTTTCAAAGATGTATGACTGCTATATTCTTTGACTTTTGTGAAAAGATTTTTGAGGTTTTCATGGATGACTTCTCTGTTTATGGGAAGTCTTTTGATGATTGTTTAAGCAATCTTGAGCGAGTTTTGCAGCGAGTGAACAAACAAATCTTGTCTTGAATTGGGAGAAGTGCCACTTTATGGTTAATGAAGGCATTCCCTTGGGTCATAAAATTTCTGAAAGAGGTATTGAAGTGGACCAAGCTAAGGTTGATGCAATTGAGAAAATGCCATGTCCTAAAGATATAAAAGGTATTCGTAGTTTCTTAGGTCATACTGGTTTCTATAGGAGATTTATCAAAGAAATTTTTAAAATTTCTAGGCCTCTTACGATTTTTTTGCAAAAGGATATCCCTTTGTTTTTTTATGATGATTGTTTCGAAGCCTTTGAAACACTCAAGAAAGCCTTAATTTTTGCACTTATTGTTCAACCGCCTGATTGGAACTTGCCTTTTGAAATTATGTGTGATGCTAGTGATTATGTTGTTGGTGTTGTTCTAGGACAAAGAGGTGATGAGAAACTAAATGTTATTCATTATGCTAGTAAAACTCTAGACAGTGCCCAACGAAATTATGCTACT
Organism: Triticum urartu; assembly: GCF_003073215.2. Taxonomy (NCBI): domain Eukaryota; kingdom Viridiplantae; phylum Streptophyta; class Magnoliopsida; order Poales; family Poaceae; genus Triticum; species Triticum urartu. The sequence goes on along the minus strand of NC_053026.1, from coordinate 176,145,612 downwards.
ACTAAAAAATAATTCTTAGTAGTGGTGTTTGCTTGTGATAAATTTAGACCTTATATTGTTGATTCAAAAGTAACTGTTCACACAGACCATGCTGCTATTAAATATCTTATGGAAAAGAAAGATGCTAAACCTAGACTTATTCGATGGGTTCTCTTGTTACAAGAATTTGATTTACATATCATTGATAGAAAAGGAGCTGAGAACCCAGTAGTTGATAATTTATCTAGGCTTGAAAATGTGCTTGATGACCCACTACCTATTGATGATAGTTTTCCTGATGAGCAGTTAGCTGCAATAAATGTTGCTCACAGTACTCCTTGGTATGCTGATTATGCTAATTACATTGTTGCTAAATATTTATCACCTAGCTTACATACCAACAAAAGGAAAATTCTTCTATGATTTAAGACATTACTTTTGGGATGACCCACATCTTTATAAAGAAGGAGTAGATGGTATCATTAGACGTTGTGTACCTGAGCATGAACAGGGACAAATCCTACAGAAATGTCACTCTGAAGCTTATGGAGGGCATCGTGTTAGAGATAGAACTGCTCACAAGGTATTGCAATCTGGATTTTATTGGCCTACTCTCTTCAAGGATGTCCGTAAGTTCGTCTTATCTTGTGATGAATGTCAAAGAATAGGCAATATCGGTAAGCGTCAAGAAATGTCTATGAATTATTCACTTGCTGTTGAACCATTTGATGTTTGGGGATTTGATTACATGGGACCTTTTCTTTGCTCTAATGGGTATACACATATTTTGGTTGTTGTTGATTATGTTACTAAATGGGTAGAAGCTATTCCAACCAGTAGTGCTGATCACAACACCTCTATTAAAATGATTAAGGAAGCTATTTTCCCAAGGTTTGGAGTCCCTAGATATTTAATGACTAATGGTGGTTCACACTTTATTCATGGTGCTTTCCGTAAAATGATTGCCAAGTATGATGTTAACCATAGAATTGCATCACCTTATCATCCTGAGTCTAGTGGTTAAGTTGAACTTAGCAATAGAGAAATAAAATTAATTTTGCAAAAGGCTGTCAATAGGTCCAAGAAGAGTTGGTCTAAGAAATTAGATGATGCACTTTGGGCTTATAGAACAGCATATAAAAATCATATGGGTATGTCTCCTTATAAAATGGTGTATGGAAAAGCTTGTCATTTTCCTCTTGAGTTAGAACATAAAGCATATTGGGCCATCAAAGAGCTCAATTATGATTTCAAACTTGCTGGTGAAAAGAGGTTATTTGATATTAGCTTGTCAGACGAATGGAGAACCCAAGCTTATGAAAATGCAAAATTATTCAAAGAAAAAGTAAAAAGATGGCATGAAAAAAGAATCCAAAAGCGTGAGTTTAAAGTCGGAGAATATGTTCTTTTGTAAAACTCTCGTTTCAGTTTCTTCACAGGGAAACTCCTCTCAAAATGGGAAGGCCCCTATGTTATTGAGGAGGTTTATCGGTCTGGAGCCATCAAAATAAATAACCCCGAAGGTTGTCAATGGGCAACGAATAAAGCATTATATCTCAGGTACGCCCATTAATGTTGAAAGTAATATTATCCAAACTTTGACACCGGAAGAACACATAAAAGAGTCCTTCTGGAACACTTCAGAATCGTGAAAATAAGGAGGTACGTGATACGATAGGTAAACGAACTCCGAAAAATCCGCAATTTTTTTATCAGTTTTGGAATATTTAAAAATTTAGGAAATAAAGAAATTTCCAGGAAGCGTACCCTGGTGGGCACAAGACACCAGGGCGCGCCAGGCTTGCCTGGCGCGCCCAGGTGGGTTGTGCCCACCTGGGACACCTTCCGAACTCCGTTTTTCTACAACTTACTTGTCCCCCAAGATAAAAAATCTATATATACTTCCCAAACCTGTTGATCACCGTATCGCGGAGAAAATCCTCTGTTCTTTTTTCTTGTTGTTTTCTGACAGATTCAGCTAGAGCAACGTCATGTCTTCCTCACCTTTCAATAATGGAGAAGAAGACACAAGGGTGGTTCAGGAGGATCTAATGAGAGATGAAGCTGGAGAGGATGCTATGGAGGAAGAGGAGGGAAATCCTTTCGGGGTTCACTCTCCGGCCTCCGAGAGAGGCACCCTAGCCGGCATCTCTACTCACCCCAATCCTCATCAAGCCATGGTATCTTCACACAATCAAGCAAGCCAAGAAGTGCAAGGAGAACTCCCTCGGAGGAGGCCTTTACACCGGTTACATAGTAACAATTTTCGCAATTGGATTCACAATTCTGGGTTCGAGAATACCCCTCGTAGGCACATACCATCCAATTGGGACATATCTCAGCCAAGAGAAAATGGTGCAGGAACAAAACCGTGGGGCCCTGGGACGCCCCCGATTTAATCGTACACTAATCATACACGCAAACATGTACGATCAAGATCAGGGACTCACGGGAAGATATCACAACACAACTCTACAAATAAAATAAGTCATACAAGCATCATATTACAAGCCAGGGGCCTCGAGGGCTCGAATACAAGAGCTTGATCATAGACGAGTCAGCGGAAGCAACAATATCTGAGTACAGACATAAGTTAAACAAGTTTGCTTTAAGAAGGCTAGCACAACTGGGATACAGATCGAAAGAGGCGCAGACCTCCTGCCTGGGATCCTCCTAAACTACTCCTGGTCGTCGTCAGCGGGCTGTACGTAGTAGTAGGCACCTCCCGAGTAGTAGTAGTCGTCGTCGACGGTGGCGTCTGGCTCCTGGGCTCCATCGTCTGGTCGCAGCAAACGGGTATAGAAAGGGGGAAAAGAGGGAGCAAAGCAACCGTGAGTACTCATCCAAGTACTCGCAAGCAAGGAGCTACACTACATATGTATGCATTGGTATCAAATGGAATAAGGGTATCATATGTGGACTGAACTGCAGACTGCCGGAATAAGAGGGGGATAGCTAGTCATGTCGAAGACTACGCTTCTGGCAGCCTCCGTCTTGCAGCATGTAGAAGAGAATAGACTGAAGTCCTCCAAGTAGCATCGCATAGCATAATCCTAACCGATGATCCTCCCCTCGTCGCCCTGTGAGAGAGCGATCACCGGTTGTATCTGGCACTTGGAAGGGTGTGTTTTATTAAGTATCCGGTTCTAGTTGTCATAAGGTCAAGGTACAACTCCAAGTCGTCCTGTTACCGAAGATCACGCCTATTCGAATAGATTGACTTCCCTGCAGGGGTGCACCACATAACCCAACACGCTCGATCCCATTTGGCCGGACACACTTTTCTGGGTCATGCCTGATGAAGACATGTACCTAGGGTAGGGACACGGACCTGACCGAAGGGTCCTACTCTAGGACACCCCTGGGAGAAATCACCTTTCAATCGACTTGAAGGCATCCCACTCGACAGGTTCAAGACACTCGACCAAGAAGCTACCACTCAACCAAGAAGCTACCACTCGACCATGAAGCTATTCAATCGACTGCCAGGAGATCTCCAGTCACTCTGTAGGCAAACGGTCAGCTGTTAAGTAGTCTTCATGGTTATTACAGCACTTTATTAGAGGCGTTACCAGTAACGCCCCATCTTAAATGTACTTTAAAACCCTGCATTACTGAGGGCAGGAGGGGGTCGGCGAACTCTATATAAGCCACCCCCCTCCTCAGTAGGAAGGGTTCACACCCCTGTAATCTATACACGCATAATCCAGTCGACCGCCTCCGGGCTCCGAGATGTAGGGCTATTACTTCCTCCGAGAAGGGCCTGAACTCGTAAACCTCGCGTGTAACAACTTCCCAATAGCTAGGATCTAGCCTCTCCATACTCACCCCCCTACATCACTGTCAGAGTTAGAACCACGACAGTTGGCGCCCACCGTGGGGCCGGAATCTTAGCGCTTAGTTGGAGAAGTTGTGATTTTTCTCGATCCCTTTGATCATGTTTTCTTGCGGAGTTTTGGTGGAGGACCGCGAGATCCGTCTCGGCGCGCTCACCTTCATCGTCGACGACTCCGCCTGGCTTCAGGAGGCACCGCTCGACATCGACGCGCTCCCCGCCCGCGGTGCGACACATTTCCGCGCATGCGTTCGTGGCGTCCTCCTGCGGCAACCGTCGACCCAATATGGGTCGGCCACCGTATCGTCTCCCCGCCCTGTCTCCCACCAGCGCAAGCGCTCCGGTCGGTCAAGACTTCAGCGGTGGGTGAGGCACGCCATGGCCCGCCAATCGGCAGCCCCGCAAGTCGCGGCCATCGAGCCCGTCGAATCCCTCTACAGCCTATTCGATCTGTCGACTGGCTCCGTGGAGACCGCATCCGAGTGCGACAGCAGCGATCCAGCGGCTGAGATTCTGGCGGTCGATGGAACACACAGTCCCCCTGGTTTCCCTCGCACTGATGGAGGCGCCGGTGGGGGCGATCCGTCGCATCCCCACGACGAGTATCTCCCCGAACCTCTCACGTCATTGCAGCGAGAGGAGCTTCGCCGCCGGAACATGGACGCGCTCCGCACTCCTATCGTCGGAGAGACTCCTGAGGCCCGGGCCTTGGAGGACGCGCGTTTGGCCAACTTGGTCGAGCGCACTCGACTGGAGAATCTCCAGCGAGCACTCGACGAGCAAGCGCGTCAGCGGGCTCCCGAGTCTAGTCGACGCCAGCTCTTCCCGCCGACGCAGGTATATCGAACCCCAGTTCAGAATCTGGCCGCCGCGGCCCGTATAGCAGAATCGATTCAGCCCTCCCAGTCGGAGGCTGGCAGGGGCTTGTTACAGATCAGAGCATTGCTCCAGGCGGCGGGAGACCAGAATTCTGCAGTCTCTCAGTCGCGGAATAGGATCCACAGTCGGTCTGTCGCAACAGATACAGTCGAGTCAGCTCACAGCCCGAGATCGCCCCCGAGGCGTGAGGGACGTGGTGGCCAGCATGATCAGTACAGGAGGAATGAACAGTATGATCACCGATTCGACCGTGATGATCGACGTCGAGTGCCAACCCCTCCCCCGAGGAGTGGGTCGTATGCGCCTCGACGGCAAGATGACAGACGCCCTCATAGTGTTGGGCAGAGGATTCCAGTCGACCCCAGAGACCCAGGCTTTGATGCGAGATCCATCCTCGTTCAAGGTTTGGTTGACAGGAACAGAGCTCATCGAGAAGGCCACAACAGAGATGCGCCTGCCAGCAGCAGAGTACGTGCTTCAGGGCCAGAGTGTTTCAGTCGAGCCATCAGAGCCGCAGTGATACCTCCCAATTTCAGGTTGGCGACTGGAATCGGCAAGTTCACCGGTGAATCTAAGCCTGACACCTGGCTCGAAGATTACCGAGTGGCTGTACAGATTGGCGGTGGCAATGACGAGGTGGCCATGAAGCATTTGCCTCTCATGTTAGAGGGCTCGGCCAGAGCATGGCTAAATCAGTTGGCACCCAGCAGCATTTACACTTGGGAGGACCTCTCCCGAGTGTTTATCACAACCTTTGAAGGAACATGCAAGCGACCTGAAGGCCTAACCGAGCTGCGGTCTTGCGTGCAGAAGCCGAATGAAACTCCGAGGGAATACATCCAGAGGTGGATCACGCTGCATCACTCGGTTGAGAACGTGCCAGACCATCAAGCAGTTTGTGCCTTCAAGGAAGGTGTTAAATAAAGAGAGTTGAATCTGAAGTTCGGTCGAACTGGGGAGATGTCTCTGAATCGGATGATGGAGATTGCCACCAAGTATGCTAACGGAGAAGACGAAGATCGACTCCGGAGTGGCAAACAGAAAGCAATCGCCCAGGAAACTGGAGGCAATTCCAGTCGGAAGCAGAAGCAGAAGGCCGAGCCAGCCGCTCCTGGAGAGGCCCTGGCCGTAGCCCAGGGAAACTTCAAGGGAAAACCCAAGGGCACCTGGAAGCCCAAAAAAGTCAAGGATCAAGACGGAAATGATGTTTTGGATCTGCCGTGTCACATCCACACCAAGAAGGATGAAGAGGGTAATTTTATTTACCCAAAGCATACCACTCGACAGTGCCGGCTCCTGATCCAGCAGTTCCAAGGAAAACAGTCCAAGGATAAGGAAAAAGAGTCGGACAGAGTCGAGGACAAGGAAGACAGTGACGATGGATACCCCCAAGTCAATTCCACCCTGATGATTTTTGCCGATGTCGAAAGCAAAAGTCGACTGAAAGTCATTAACCGAGAGGTGAACATGGTTGCCCCGGCAACACCCAGTTACCTGAAGTGGTCTCAGACTGCCATCACATTCGACCAGTCTGATCACCCGACGCACATTGCCACCCCTGGGAGGCAAGCTTTCGTGGTCGACCCAATTGTTGAAGGCACTCGACTGACTAAAGTCCTGATGGATGGAGGCAGTGGCCTGAACATACTGTATGCTGAAACATTGAAAGGAATGGGCATTCCGATGTCCAGACTCAGCACCAGTAACATGAGTTTCCATGGAGTCATTCCTGGGAAGAAAGCCCAATCACTCGGCCAGATCGCTCTTGATGTGGTTTTCGGTGATTCAAAGAATTACCGCAAGGAAAAGTTGACATTCGAGGTCATGGACTTCCAAAGTGCTTATCACGCCATTTTGGGCAGGACAGCTTATGCACGCTTCATGGCACGGCCATGTTACGTGTACCTCAAACTGAAGATGCCCGGCCCCAAAGGTGTGATCACTGTCACAGGCAATCGGAAGAAGGCGGAAGAGTGCTTTCAGAAGGGCTCAAAGATTGCGGATGCTCAGATGGCAGTGGTCGAGCTGCAAGAGTACCAAAAGACTGCTGACCCAAGCGAGTTGCTACGAGCCAAGAAGCCTGCTTCAGAATCAGCTTTTCAGTCGTCCGGTGAAACAAAAACAGTCGACATTCACCCGACCGACCCCGATGCTGCCCCGACTCACATCTCAACGACGCTTGACTCCAAAGAGGAAGAAGCGCTCATCCAGCTCCTCCGTGAGAACTGGGACATCTTCGCATGGAAACCCTCCGACATGCCTGGAGTTCCCAGGTGGCTAGCTGAGCACCGTCTACGGGTCGACCCAAAATTCAAGCCTGTGAAGGAACATCTTCGACGGTCCGCCGTCCAGAAGAAGCAAGCCATTGGCGAGGAGGTGGCTCGGCTCTTAGCAGCAGAGTTCATCCGAGAAATTTACCACTCCGAGTGGCTCGTCAATGTCGTCATGGTCCCCAAGAAGGACAAGTCACTTCGCATGTGCATTGATTTCAAACATATCAATCGGGCCTGCCCGAAAGATCATTTTCCTCTCCCTCGCATCGACCAAATAGTCGACTCGACTGCGGGGTGCGAGTGATTGTCTTTTCTAGATGCTTATTCCGGGTACCATCAGATCCGTCTGTATGGACCCGACGAAATCAAAACAGCTTTCATCACCCCATTCGGATGCTTCTGTTATGTCACCATGCCGTTCGGCCTCAAGAACGCCGGAGCCACGTTCATGAGAATGATTCAGAAGTGTTTACTCACTCAAATCAGTCGGAATGTGGAGGGATACATGGATGATATTGTGGTCAAGTCACGGAAAGGTTCCGACCTGCGAGCTGACCTTGCCGAAACCTTTGCCAACCTCAGGAGGTATGATATCAAGCTCAATCCATCAAAGTGCACATTCAGAGTTCCAGGCGGAAAGTTACTCGGTTTTCTCGTTTCCGAACGAGGGATCGACGCCAATCCTGAGAAAATTGGCACCATACTCCGGATGAAGCGTCCTGTACGCGTGCACGATGTCCAAAAGCTTACAGGCTGCTTGGCCGCTTTAAGTCGATTCATTTCTCGTCTCGGTGAAAAGGCGCTGCCTCTCTACCGACTGATGAAGAAGTCTGACAAGTTCGAGTGGACTCCAGAAGCTGACGCAGCGTTTGCAGAACTCAAAGCTCTGCTCTCCACCCAGCCGGTGCTTGCTGCCCCAATCAGCAAAGAGCCTCTGCTGCTGTACATTGTGGCCACGGGACAAGTTGTCAGTACAGTACTCACGGTCGAGCGGGAAGAAGAAGGAAAGGCCTTCAGAGTTCAGCGCCCAGTCTATTATCTGTCTGAAGTTTTGACCCCTTCAAAACAAAGATACCCTCACTACCAGAAGCTTGTATATGGGATTTACATGACCACGAAGAAGGTTGCACACTACTTCTCTGACCATTCCATTACAGTCGTCAGCGACGCCCCACTGTCAGAGATTCTGCATAACAGAGATGCAACTGGTCGAGTGGCCAAGTGGGCGATTGAACTCCTTCCCTTAGATATCAAGTTTGAAGCAAAGAAGGCTATCAAGTCCCAAGCAATCGCAGATTTCATCGCCGAGTGGATTGAACAGCAACTTCCGACTCAAGTTCACTCGGAGCACTGGACCATGTTTTTCGACGGATCTAAGATGCTGAATGGTTCCGGTGCTGGGGTAGTTCTAGTCTCCCCCCGAGGAGATAAGCTCAGATATGTTCTCCAGATTCACTTCGATTCCTCCAACAATGAAGCAGAGTATGAAGCACTTTTGTATGGGTTGCGCATGGCCATTTCACTCGGCGTCTGTCGCCTCATGGTCTATGGCGACTCAGATTTGGTGGTTAATCAGGTGATGAAGGAGTGGGACGTCAGAAGCCCAGCTATGACTGGTTATTGCAATGCAGTGAGAAAGCTAGAAAAGAAATTCGAGGGGTTAGAGCTTCATCACATCCCCCGACTGAAAAACCAAGCAGCTGATGACCTGGCAAAGATAGGCTCCAAGCGAGAAGCCATTCCCAGCAATGTGTTTTTAGAGCACATCCGCTCGCCGTCAGTCCAGGAAGATCCTTTCACAGAAGAAGCCCCACAACCAAAAAGTGCCACAGATCCGACTGAAGTCGAAGTTCCTGCTATGGTCGACCTAATCATGGAAGTCTTGGCAATAACTCCCGACTGGACGATATCGTACATCGCGTATATCCTAAGGAAAGAGCTCCCAGAAGACGAGGAAGAGGCTCGATAGATCGTCCGCCGATCTAAGGCCTTCACAGTCATAAAGGGGCAGTTGTATAGAGAAAGCGCGACTGGAATCGGTCAGAAGTGCATTACACCAGAAGAAGGTCGGATAATCCTTGATGATATCCACTCGGGAACCTGTGGCCACCATGCGTCCTCTCGGACCATTGTGGCTAAAGCATACCGAGCGGGATTCTTCTGGCCTAGAGCAAATGAGATGGCAAAAGAGATAGTCGACAAGTGCGGAGGCTGCCAGTTCTACTCCAACATGTCACACAAGCCTGCATCGGCCCTGAAGACCATTCCTCTCGTCTGGCCATTTGCTGTCTGGGGTCTGGACATGGTTGGTCCACTGAGAACAGGCAGGAGCGGGTTCACGCATGTGCTTGTGGCAGTCGACAAGTTCACCAAATGGATCGAAGCCAAGCCTATCAAGAACCTCGATGCTGGCACTGCTATCAGTTTCGTCAAAGGACTAACATTCAGATATGGAGTCCCTCATAGCATCATCACCGACAATGGGTCAAACTTTGATTCGGACCAGTTCAGAGCTTTTTGCGCCTCTCAAGGCACACGAGTCGACTACGCGTCGGTCGCGCATCCTCAGTCGAATGGGCAAGCTGAAAGAGCAAATGGTCTGATTCTTAAAGGACTGAAACCTCGGCTGATGCGTGATCTCAAGCACGCGGCAGGTGCTTGGGTCGACGAGCTTCCGTCAGTTCTGTGGGGATTGAGGACCACCCCTAACCGGTCGACTGGAAGAACTCCATTCTTTCTAGTTTATGGAGCTGAAGCGGTTCTGCCAAGTGATCTTCTTCACAACGCGCCCCGAGTCGAGCTTTACACCGAAGATGAAGCAGAACAGGCCCCGCAAGACGCAGTCGACCTCCTCGAAAAGAGAGGGAGATGGCCATGATCAGATCGACCATTTATCAGCAAGACTTGCGTCGATTCCATGCCCGGAATGTGAAGAGTCGAGCCTTCCAAGAAGGAGATTTGGTCCTCCGAGTGGATCAACAGAAACCGCACAAGCTTGCTCCCACTTGGGAAGGTCCCTTCATCATCACCAGAGTCCTCCACAATGGAGCATATCACCTCTTCAATGTTGATCGCCAGATCGACGAGCCTCGAGCTTGGAATGCGGAACTACTCCGCCCCTTTTACACTTGAGCTCAACCTTGGACGAGATGTAATAAGAAAAATTCCCGCAGTTCGTTTTTATCAAAGGCAAGAGTGTTCCATTAATTGTTGTCACTTTTGTTTACATACGAAATCCCCTAGTGGGTGACTTAGCTGCGAATCCGTCTCGCCTAAGTTTGAAAAAATCCTACCGAGTGGAGAGCGATCCTCCCACTCGGGGGCTTAGCTGCAGTCCAGCACTCGCCTAAGTTCTCTCATTTAGAGACTTAGCTGCAGTCCGGCACTCGCCTAATTTTGAAAAATCCTACCGAGTGGAGAGAAAACCTCCCACTCGGGGGCTTAGCTACAGTCCAGCACCCGCCTAAGGTCTCCTACGAAGAGACTTAGCTGCGGTCAGCACTCGCCTAAGTTTGAAAAATCCTACCGAGTGGAGAGCAAACCTCCCACTCGGGGGCTTAGCTGCAGTCCAGCACTCGCCTAAGGTCTCCTACGAAGAGACTTAGCTGCGGTCAGCACTCGCCTGAGTTTGAAAAATCCTACCGAGTGGAGAGCAAACCTCCCACTCGGGGGCTTAGCTGCAGTCCAGCACTCGCCTAAGTTCTCCTACGAAGAGACTTAGCTGCAGTCAGCACTCGCCTAAGTTTGAAAAATCCTACCGAGTGGAGAGCAAACCTCCCACTCGGGGGCTTAGCTGCAGTCCAGCACCCGCCTAAGGTCTCCCACGAAGAGACTTAGCTGCGGTCAGCACTCGCCTAAGTTTGAAAAATCCTACCGAGTGGAGAGCAAACCTCCCACTCGGGAGCTTAGCTGCAGTCCAGCACTCGCCTAAGTTCTCCTACGAAGAGACTTAGCTGCAGTCAGCACTCGCCTAAGTTTGAAAAATCCTACCAAGTGGAGAGCAAACCTCCCACTCGGGGGCTTAGCTGCAGTCCAGCACTCGCCTAAGGTCTCCTACGAAGAGACTTAGCTGCGGTCAGCACTCGCCTAAGTTTGAAAAATCCTACCGAGTGGAGAGCAAACCTCCCACTCGGGGGCTTAGCTGCAGTCCAGTACTCGCCTAAGCTCTCCTATGAAGAGACTTAGCTGCAGTCAGCACTCGCCTAAGTTTGAAATCCTACCGAGCGAGAGCGAACCTCCCGCTCGGAGACTTAGCTGCAGCCCAGCGCTCGCCTAAGTGTGAAATGTTTCTCATGTCCCAAGGACGACGAGGGGCAGGTCGACTGCCACCTTCTCCTTCGGAGCTGCACCACAGACACAAAGTTACTTCGAGTGAAGATCACCACAGACACAAAGAGATTCAACGACAAATCAAGTTCAAATAAAGCCTAAAATATCCGAGAGACCTCAGATCGAAGTACTCGAGCCCACAGCTCGGCAGAGTTTAACTGTTACACTTCCACTCGGCATTCCGAGGAAAATTTAAGGCAGAGTTTAACGGATTACAAAATACACTCGGCATCCCGAGGCAAGTTTTTTCATTCCTCAGGAGGAGGAGGACTGGCAGGGGCGACAAACTCATCCAAGTCGATCCCATCTGCGATGCGGGTAGCAGCAGCCATAAATGTCTCCATGAAGTCCTGGAAGTTGTGCTTCCTCGTGTTGGCAACTTGGATGGCGGCCAGCTTCTCCTCCCGCGCCTCCTTACAATGGACGCGGACCAGAGATGAGCCATGTCGGCACCACACCGAGCCGAAGACTTCTTCCACTCTTGCACTCGGTCAGGGATTCCGTTGAGTCGAGTCATCAGAGACTCGAGATCGTTCTGGAGCGTGGACTCTGGCCAAAGCGTCGGGTCGATCCGCGTCATGGCGACCTTCAGTCGAGCCAAATAATCCACGACGCCGTCAACGCGGGATTCCAGTCGGAGTAGGTTCATGGCAGCTTCGTCCTGCACCGGAGAGTTGACTGGATCCAAACCTGTTTCAATCCGCCCGGTCTCCTCTTCGAAGTTCTGGCAAAGTTCTGCATGCACGGACCAAGGATAAGTCAAATTTCATAAAACTGAGTCGACACAAAAAGAACCAGTCGGAACTGATTGTGCACCTTCGAGCTTGATGTACAGCTTCTTGGCAAAGCTCCTCAAGTAGCTCTCCAGGTCGTCTCTCCTGCGAGCGACGCTTTCCATCTTCTCGCTCAGAGTGAGGTGCTCCTTCTTCCAACGCGAACACTCCCTGTTGGCTTCCTTCAGAGCGGTCTTCAACTTGGTGTTCTCCCCTTCTAATTGGTCGACCGAAGCCAGCTTCTGCGCGGCCAGAGCGGTCTTGTCATCAGCCTCCTTACGGGCAGCAGCCAAGTCCTGATCCTTCTTCGCCAAAGCTTCTTTCAGTTTTTCTGCAAAAAATGACGGTTGAGTCGGAGAAAGCGAAAAGATACTCAAGCCTAAAAACCAACCAGTCGACAAAGGTGTCTTACCTGCGGCGCCGTCTTTGACATTCTGCAGCTCTGTCCTGGCCAGCTCCAGATCAAGGTTCATTTGAATTTGCTACTTCTCCAAGTCAGCCAAGCGGGTTCCAAGTTCACAAGATTTCTGAAGTCAAAGAGGAGGAGTTACAATTTCAGTAAAAAGGAAAAAGCAACAAAGGCAGGAAATACTAAGACTATGGTCGACTACCAACAGTCCACCATAGTCTCGGGGACTACACCCAGTGGGTGCACTTAGCGTGCCCCCACCGGTTCCTATCCCACTCGACCGTTCCCTGAAGTCGAGTCCAAGACAAGCTGCTTCCGAGCAGTTAAGAAACAATAACAGAGTTTCTAAGACTACAGCCGAAGCAAAACATTCGACAGTAGCCTCGGGGGCTACGCCCAGTGGGTGCACTCAGCGTGCCCCCACAGTAAAAAAAAGAGAGAAAAGATGTCGACTGCCCGCAGTCAACGAGGTTCCATTCGGTACGGCCCGATCAGACAGAGCGAAGAAACTCAACTACGACTCAACTTAAAAAGACTACAGTCGACTGCCATCAGTCGACCGTAGTCTCGGGGACTACACCCAGTGGGTGCACTTAGCGTGCCCCCACTCGTCCAAGAATTGGCAAAAACACCAGTGGGTGTACAAACTTAAAGATCTTCGAAAAAGAGATTCTTCAAACAACATACCAAAACAGACCAAGTGTTGAAGTCGACTGACCTGGACATTGCTCTGAAGAGCCGAGCTTGCGTCGTAAGCCGCCCGGCAAGCCTCCCGAGCCACTTTTACCTGCTCCATCATGACTCCAGCCTGGCGTACAGCCTCCTTCGCAGCAGCCGCTTGGTCCTCAGGGACGGGGTACGCAGCAAAAAGCAAAGACGGATCTGCAGTCGACGCTGAAGGCTGCACACTCGTCAAAGGAACAGCGAAAGTCACGGAAGCCCGAGTGGGTTCGCCATCATCCCGAACTGCAGCCTCAGGCGCGGGAGTGGATTGCGGAGCCTTGCCAGCCAACACCTTCTTCTTCCTCTTCACCCTCAGTGGTGTGTTGTCGTCGTCGTCCGGGAGGTCGATAACATGAGGAGGAGCTGCAAGGAAAACATTCAATCGACCGACACCTTCTTCAGTCGACTCGTAAGCAGAACGGCAGTGATCGTACCAGGGTTGGAGGTGACAGCGTCCTCCATCTCTTGGTCGTCGTTCCTGGCGGAGACCTCAGAAGTTGCACCACTGCAAATCTCGAAAGTTAGTCAGTTGGCCCAGTGAATCGACCAAGGATCCGTCCATAGTCGACAAAGGAAAGCAAGTGTTGTTGTTACCCCGAAATGGTGGGAACAGCTATCTTCATTTTGGGCAAGGCCTTGGGCGGCTTAGATGGCGCCGTTCGTGGGTGCTTGGGAGCCTTCCCGGTCGGCGGAGGAGAAGAAGTCCGAGGGCGTTTCGACGACTGCCCAACAGGAGCGGCCGCCTTGCCACATTCCTGCGCTGGATCGTGGGCGAGCTTGGACCGTCCCTCCGGGCGGGAGGGTTCATCCTCCTCCTCCTCCTCACTGGAGAAGATGTCGTCGCCCTCCTCTCCCTCACCGTCGGACTCCCACTCGACCTGGTCGTCCCCGCTCTCGCCTCCGCTCCCCTCACCTTCCTCGGTCGGCCCTTGTGCCCCGCTGGGCGTCGAGTACATCTCAGTGGTAGCCTGGAGGACAACGGACAGGACGAAAGTCAGTCGACTTATACAAAGAAGACTAATACAGAAGGCCAGATATCCGACACAAAGACATACCTGATCCACTTCATATGAGTTGTCGAGTGGAATCACCCTTCTGGCTCCTCGGGGGTTGTCTTTGTTTCCCGTGATACTTGACAGCCACCCCGCCAGCATCTCATCGGTGACCTCCTCCGGGTGGATCCGAGTGGCGTCGTCAAGGCCAGAATACAGCCACATCGGGTGGTCTCGCGCCTGGAGCGGTTGAATGCGCCTTTGGAGGAAGACCTCTAACAGGTCCATCCCAGTCACCCCCTCACGGACAAGCTCAACCACTCGACCCGCCAACACCTTGACCTGGGCCCTTTCCTCCGACGTGACTTTCAGAGAGACAGGCTTCTCGGCTCGGTCGAGGGAAAAAGGAGGAAGACCAGTCGACTGTCCGGGGGTTGCCTGGTCCTGGCAGTAGAACCAGGTCGACTGCCAGCCGCGAACCGACTCCGGGAAGGTGATAGAGGGAAAACAGCTCTTCCCCCTCGTCTGGATCGCCAGGCCCCCGCACAGCTGGATCACTTGCGTCTTTTCATCACTCGACTTGGCCATTTTAACCGACTGAGAGCGGCAAGTGAAAATATGCTTGAAAAGCCCCCAATGTGGACGGCAACCCAGGAAGGCCTCGCACATGGAAATGAACGCGGCAAGATAGACTATGGAGTTGGGGGTAAAGTGATGGAGCTGTGCTCCGAAGAAATTCAAGAAACTCCGGAAGAAAGGATGGGGCGGCAGAGAAAACCCTCGGTCGATGTGGGTGGCTAGGAGCACGCACTCACCGTCACGGGGTTGAGGTTCGATCTCTCCCTCTGGAAGACGCGCAGCTTCGTGGGGAATGGCTCCCCCCTCGACCATGTCGTCAAGATCGTCTTGCCGGAGCACCGAGGACATCCAGTCGCCTTGGATCCAACCTTTGGGCAGAGCGGTCCTGGAGGAGGATCCGCCCCGAGCAGATCTCTTCCCTTTCCCCGCCGCCGCCGCCTTCTTCGCGCGCTCCAAAGCGGTGGTCTTGCCCTTCACCATCGTCGCCGGAGAGATCTCGCACGGGTTCGCGGCGCTAGGGTGAGAGCGGAGGTAGCAGAGAGACTAGCAAAGGGAGAGAGGAAGAAGGAAGGAGAAGAGAGCGCACGGCTTGGAAACCCCGAGCCGGCAACTTATAAGGGGCCGCTCCCGAGTGGCTGACCGGTAGGCCCAGGCCATCCAGTCAAATCCCGCAACAGACGCGCGCGCAGTACGTGGCGAAAAAGGCGACGCGGAGATTGAGGAACTTCCGCTTTATCGCTCCCGATTACTGCGGCGGCTCCCGTCCCGCGCGCTTCCCAAAATCCAAATCCCGCGACATCCGCGGGCCGCAGAACAACTTGCTAAAAAACAGAAGACCCCGATCGCGCCGGCACTCGGTATAGCACAAACAAAGAAATTCACTCGACGGAAGGCCTGGAATGGATCAAGGCGACTGAAAAAGGTTGGCAACGTCATCCGTGACGATTGTCCCGAAACGAGGCGCTCACATAGCCCGAAGAACCAGTCGGAAAGATCTCCAACTCTTTCCCCACTCTAACCTCGATCCATTCGGGGGCTAATGATGAAGACATGTACCTAGGGTAGGGACACGGACCTGACCGAAGGGTCCTACTCTAGGACACCCCTGGGAGAGATCACCTTTCAATCGACTTGAAGGCATCCCACTCGACAGGTTCAAGACACTCGACCAAGAAGCTACCACTCGACCAAGAAGCTACCACTCGACCATGAAGCTATTCACTCGACTGCTAGGAGATCTACAGTCACTCCGTAGGCAAACGATCAGCTGTTAAGTAGTCTTCATGATCATTATAGCACTTTATTAGAGGCGTTACCAGTAACGCCCCATCTTAAATGTACTTTAAAACCCTGCATTACTGAGGGCAGGAGGGGGTCGGCGAACTCTATATAAGCCACCCCCCTCCTTAGTAGGAAGGGTTCGCACCCCTGTAATCTATACACGCATAATCCAATCGACCGCCTCCGGGCTCCGAGACGTAGGGCTATTACTTCCTCCAAGAAGGGCCTGAACTCGTAAACCTCGCGTGTAACAACTTCCCAATAGCTAGGATCTAGCCTCTCCATACTCACCCCCCTACATCACTATCAGAGTTAGAACCACGACAATGCCCGGCCTTGGAAGATCAACACATCGCAGCCCTACCTAGGCACAACAGAGAGGTCAGCACGCCAGTCTAAATCCTATGGCGCAGGGGTCTAGGCCCATTGCACACCTGCATGTTGCGAGGGCGGATGGAAGCAGAACTAGCCCCCTTAATACAAGAGCAGGCTTACATTCCAATCCGGCGGGTGCTGCTCAGTCGCTGACATCACGAAGGCTTCGGCTGATACCACGACGTCGAGTGCCCATAATTGTCCCCGCGTAGATGGTTAGTGCGTATTGGCTAGTAGCCAGACTCAGATCAAATACCAAGATCTCGTTAAAGGTGTTATCTTGAAATAACCGCGAACGCCGACCAGGGCCAGGCCCACCTCTCTCCTAGGTGGTGTCAACCTGCCCTGTTGCTTTGCCACAAAGATCCACTCGCGGGTACTCCTACGAGCCGACCCGTCTTTTAGTCATCAAATGTATCATGTATAAAGTATATAGTATATACCTGTGATCACCTCCCGAGTGATCACGGCCTGATAGTATAGCATGGCAGACGAACAAGAATGTAGGGCCATTGATGGTAAACTAGCATCCTATACTAAGCATTAGGATTGCAGGTAAAGGTAACAACAGTAGTAGCAAGGACCGGCTATGCATCAGGATAGGACTAACGGAAAGCAGTAACATGCTACACTACTCTAATGCAAGCAGTATAGAGAGTAGAGTAGGCGATATCTGGTGATCAAGGGGGGGCTTGCCTAGTTGCTCTGGCAAGAGAGAGGGGTCGTCAACACCGTAGTCGAACTGGGGGGTCGCCGGCAGTCTCGGGTCTACCGGAAAGAAGTAACGGAGGGTAACACAATAAATAACAGAGCAATCAAAGTATAACATGGCAATACGCGGTGCTAGGTATGCCCTAACGCGGTAGGAGGTGATACCGGCGAAGGGGGGAAACATCCGGGAAAATATCCCCGGTGTTTCGCATTTTCGGACAGGCGAACCGGAGGGGGAAAGTTGTGTGTTCGCTATGCTAGGGATGTGTGGCGGACGAACGGGCTGCGTATCCGAGTTCGTCTCGTCGTTCTAAGCAACTTTCATGTAGAAAGTATTTTCATCTGAGCTACGGTTTATTTTATATGATTTTCTCAAGTTTTAAATCATTTTTAGAATTTATTTAATTAATTTAACCCAACATTATCCAGAATAGTGCACGCTGACGTCAACATGACGTCAGCAGTCAACCGGGGTTGACTGGGTCAAACTGACGTGTGGGTCCCACATGTCATTGACTGTTTAGTCTAATTAGGGTTTAGGTTAATTAGCTAGGATTAATTAGTTGATTAGTTTAACTAATCAAAATTAATTAAGTTAATTAATTAATTAATTATTTTAATATTTTTAATATTTTTTTAAACTCGTTCTAAGGGACTGGGCCCACTTGTCATTGGGCCAGGGGGCTTAGCGGTTCGGGCTAGTGTGCGTCGTGCGCAGGGGCTCGCGGGCGCCCGATTGGGGGAGGGACCGGGCGCTAGCTCGGCGCGGCCGCCAGCGCCCACAACGCCGGCCAGGGGAGGCCGCGGAGGCCTACGGGTAGCGCAGTGAGGCCACAACGGCGGGCGTAGGCGAGGCGGGGTGCGGCGGTTGCCGCAGTTGGAGGTGGCAGCGGGCGGCCGTGGCTGGGCGGCGAGCACGCCATGCGGGCGAAGGCGAGGTGCGCGACGGCAGCAGAGAAGACGGGGCGCGGGCGCGAGCCGACTCGCACGGCGTGCGACGACGCAGGCGAGCGAGCAGCGACGGGGGTGGGGAAGGCAGTTGCGGACGGCGGCGACCTTCATGTGAGCAGCGACGCCCGTGGCGGCAGCAGAGCAGCAGCTGGCGTTGGCTGGAGGGAGGGCGGCTGCAACGCGCGGGCGAGAGCGTGCGTGCTCGAGTGGGGGCAGCCGGGCGCGGCGCGGTGGCCGCGGCAACAAGCGCGAGCGCGAGGAACAACGAGGGGGCTTGTCCCGTGCATTGGCGTGGTCGGACGACGTCTGACAGGGGGGAGGGGAGGTGCGGCGTCTCACCGACGACTGCAGGGAAAAGGCAATGGGCGCGGGGAGGAGGACAGGGTCGACGGGGACAGAGAAGCAGCATGTAACACCCCGGATGTAATTTACCTAATATGTAATCCAACTCTTGCCGTTTCCGGCCTTAAGTTATTTTATTTTCTCAGGTTCGGGTTTTTGTCTCCGTGTGTTGTTATCGTTGTCATGCATCTCATATCATGTCATCATGTGCATTGCATTTTCATACGTGTTCATCTCATGCATTCGAGCATTTTCCTCGTTGTTCGTTTTGCATTCCGGCGCTCCGTTCTCCTCCGGTGGTCATTTCTACCTTTCTTTCGTGTGTGGGGATTAAACATTTCTGGATTGGACTGAGACTTGCCAAGCGGCCTTGGTTTACTACCGGTAGACCGCCTGTCAAGTTTCGTACCATTTGGACTTCGTTTGATGCTCCAACGGTTAACCGAGGGACCGAGAAGGCCTCGTGTGTGTTGCAGCCCAACACCCCTCCAAGTTGGCCCAAAACCCGCCAAAACCCTCTCCATCATCTAGAGCGTTCGATCACGATCGCATGGCCGAAAACCGCACCTCATTTGGACTCTCCTAGCTCCCTCTATGCCTATATAAAGACCCCCTCCGAAATTCTCGTTCTCCTTCCCCCGAAACCCTAAAATCGTCTCCTCCGCGCACCGGACATGTCCGCCGCGCCGGACAGCTCGTTCGCCGCCGCCCGAGGCCACTGAGGGGCCGACACGTGTCAGCTCCGCCCGCCGCCGCCGTCGGCCCGTCCCGGCCCAGGGCGGGCCCTCTCCACCCGCGCCACCGGGCCGCGCCCCGCCTCCCGCGCGCCGCCCTCGTCCTTCCCGAGCGCCGCCCGCGTCCGCTCGACCCGGCCGCCGCCACCACCGGCTCCGCCTCTCCGGCGTCCTCCTCTACGCCCCAAGCCCAAGTCCGGCGACGCCCCGCTTCTCTCCGGCGAGCTACAGTACACTCCGGCGATCTCCTCGGTTCGCGTGCAACCGGATCTGGATCTGGACGAGACGGTTGACTTTTGCCCCAAAACCCCAATATTTTGGCTATGTTCATCATGTTGTATCTCCTCATCCGTAGATCCGTTTTGGGCATATAGCATATCAAAATGTTCGTCTCAGAGAGCACATCATTTCATCTCATTGCATCATTTTCATTTGAGTTCATCTTGATGCCTGAAATGCTGTTAGAAGAATGCTATTTGAGATAATTGTCAGATCTGCTGCTACAATTAGATATTTGTCATTTTTGCCATGATTATTGTGTGCATGATATGCCCCTGAGCTCTTCATGAGTTTTGTTATATGTTTTGCCATCTATCCAGAGGTGCAACCCTTGTATTTTTGTGATGAGTGTGGTGACTAGCACAAGCTTGCAAAGTGGAGCATTTGTTAATGCTGATTTTAGGGACTTAGCATTTCCACTAAGTCCTTGACCTGTTTATCTCATATTGCCATATGTTCATGTTGTTTCTAGTGATCTGTGCCTCTTTTGAGGATGATCAGTAAGGATGTTCTGTTAATCTTGTAGTGCTCTATCCATCCATGTCATTGTTTGCAATTATGGAGCACCCTAGCTTGAGTCAATCGAGCTCTACTTTTGTCATTTCGTGAATCTGGGCAGATTGCCTACTTGTTAGCAATTTTGCCGAGGATGTTGTAGTTGATCCGTGCATTTTTGCCATGTTAATTTCACTAAGTCTGAAATCTGTTTACCAAATGCATTTTTGCCATGCTTGTTTGAACCTGTTAATGGATGAATTGGCCGCAGCTCAGTGCTAGTCTTTTGTTAAGCATCATGAATGGATCTCTTCCATGTATTTTCTTGCCATGTTTGGGTGCTGTAGCATGTTCATCTTGTTGCATTTAGTTGGCTACTTGCTGTAAATCGCAGAACGTGGTCATATTTGAATTGCTTGCCATTTCCAAACCGTAACTCCGATTCCAGCGTTCTTTATATCGTTTTCAAGCGATTTCATCTCACCTTTCCAGTGGCACATTTGGATTTCCATGTTGAGGCCAGGTTCATTCATTCCTTGTCAAATCTTGCATATGCATCACATATCGCATCCCGCATAGCATACCATTTTTTGCATCATATTGTTTGAGCTTTGCACGTGGTTGATTGTGTCCTTGTTGCTTGTTTGTCTTGTTTGGGTAGAGCCGGGAGACGAGTTCGCTAACGAGGAGCCCGTTGAGTTTGCTTTCGAGGATCTAGTCAACTCTGACCACTTTGCAGGCAAGATGATCATACCCTCGAAATCACTACTATCATTGCTTTACTAGATGCTCGCTCTTTTGCTATGCCTATGCTACGATGCCTACCACTTGCTTATCATGCCTCCCAAATTGCCATGTCAAACCTCTAACCCACCATGTCCTAGCAAACCGTTGATTGGCTATGTTACCGCTTTGCTCAGCCCCTCTTATAGCGTTGCTAGTTGCAGGTGAAGATTGGAGACCGTTCCTTGTTGGAACTTTATTTACTTGTTGGGATATCATTATATTGCCATGTTATCTTAATGCATCTATATACTTGGTAAAGGGTGGAAGGCTCGGCCTCTCGCCTAGTGTTTTGTTCCACTCTTGCTGCCCTAGTTTCCGTCCTATCGGTCTTATGTTCCCGGAGTTTGCGTTCCTTACGCGGTTGGGTGATAATGGGAACCCCTTGATAGTTCGCCTTGATTAAAGCTTTTCTAGCAATGCCCAACCTTGGTTTTACCATTTTCCACCTAGCCTCTTTTTCCCTTGGGTTTCCAGAGCCCGAGGGTCATCTTATTTAACCCCCCCCCCCCTCGGGCCAGTGCTCCTCTGAGTGTTGGTCCGAACCAGGCAGCCTGCGGGGCCACCTCGGGGAAACTCGAGGGCTGGTTTTACTCGTAGCTTGACCTATCTGAGTGTGCCCTGAAACGAGATATGTGCAGCTCCTATCGGGATTTGTCGGCACATTCGGGCGGTGTTGCTGGATTTGTTTTAACCTGTCGAAGTGTCTTGAAGAACCGGGATACCGAGTCTGATCGGAACGTCTCGGGAGGAGGTCTATTCCTTCGTTGACCGTGAGAGCTTGTCATGGGCTAAGTTGGGACTCCCCTGCAGGGTTTTGAACTTTCGAAAGCCGTGCCCGTGGTTATGGACAGATGGGAATTTGTTACTGTCCGGTTGTAGATAACTTGAACCTTAATTTAATTAAAATGAATCAACAGTGTGAGTTACCGTGATGGTCTCTTCTCGGCGGAGTCCGGGAAGTGAACACGGTGTTGGAGTAATGCTTGCCGCAGGACGCCCTCTAGTTACTCGTTCGCGCTTTGCCTCCTCTTCTCGCTCTCTTTTGCGAACAGGTTAGCCACCATATATGCTAGTCGCTTGCTGCAGCTCCACATATTTTACCTTGCCTTACCTATTAAGCTTAAATAGTCTTGATCGCAAGGGTGCGAGATTGCTGAGTCCCTGTGGCTCACAGATTACTTCCAAACCAGATGCAGGGCCTGATGATTCCGTTCCAAATGACGCGCTTGAGCTCAAGTGGGAGTTCGACGAGGACTCACGCTGATACTACGTGTCTTTCCCTGATGATCAGTAGCGGTGCCCAGTTGGGGTGATCGGGACCGTGTCGCATGTTGGGTTTATCTTTTATTTTGGCGCCGTAGTCGGGCCATGAGTGTTTGAATGTTGTAATGCTATTTATGTACTTTGATTGACGTGGCGAGTGTAAGCCAACTATGTATATCCCCTTTTATTATCTATATTACATGGGATGTTGTGAAGATTGCCTAACTTGCGACATTGCTTTCAATGCGGTTATGCCTCTAAGTCGTGCCTCGACACGTGGGAGCTATAGCCGCATCGAGGGCGTTACAAGTTGCTATTAGAGCCTTCCCCGACCTTAGGAGCCCCCACTGATTGATCGTTTTTAGCGGTCGAGTTGTGTCTAGAAAAAATGTTTTGAGTCATTTAGGAATTATATATCGGAGAGTTAGGAATTCTTTT
Organism: Triticum urartu; assembly: GCF_003073215.2. Lineage (NCBI taxonomy): Eukaryota > Viridiplantae > Streptophyta > Magnoliopsida > Poales > Poaceae > Triticum > Triticum urartu. The sequence continues at coordinate 176,123,186 of NC_053026.1, read as the reverse complement.
TTACTCCCCAGTCTCCTCATCGCTCTGGTAAGGCATCCTGACTTAGAGTTTTGACTCTTCTCTTCTCAAATTTCACTAAATTTTTTGTTAGGATCACGCGGGTATCTTGGAATCATTTCGATGGTTTTGTGACGAGAACATTGTTCTTGGTGCCTCCTGTCTTTAGGGGTTGTGGCAGTGTCCCGGGGAGTTGAGCTCCGAGGTGTTGTCGTCACAATTTTATCGTTGCAGTTCTGGAATACCTGAGTTTAGTACGCCGACATCGAAAATCTCTTTTATGCAGTTCGTTGGTGAGATAACCTCGACGCCACCCAGTACTGGGGCGGGAGTTCGGGAGTATCGCCATAACTTGTATAACGGATGCTTTTCGAAGGTTGAGGTAGATGGTTTGCGAAGTTTTCTTGGTTATGTGTTGAAGGATGGATACAGCTGGATGTAGGAATTGCTAGTTTTGGGTGAGATATTATGCTTCCCCTGTATCCCCAACACCTGATTGCATAACCGGAAAGGTTCGGGAGTTTCATAGGTGGGAATTCTTGTAGCTCTAGTTCTTCTTCCACGGATATTTGGTTTGAGATTGGGATTTCTTACCGAGTATTCGTTCTTGATCTGTACCTTGTTGATTTATTCCTCTACCTAAATTCTAAGTGGCTTCTCAATTTATGGATATGTGACCATTTCAAGAGGAATGCATTCGTTCATTTTGTTCGGATGTGAAGACTGTATGTTGCAATTTTCATTCCGTTGGATTCAGCTTCAATATTTGTCTATCAATGTGCTAATGGATGTCACCCTCTTCAGGATGGCTCCCGCTAAGAGCACCAATCAGAATCAGAATCAAGATCCGCCACCACCTCCTCCTCCTCCGGAGGCATGGCAAGCTGTGATGGCCGCAACCAATGCAAACACACAGTTGATCATGCAAATTCTTCAAGAGCGCAATCAAGCGAACCAAGGCAACCAAGGCAACAATCAGAATCACTTTGCTACACTCAACCAGTTCCTTGCTAATGGGCCAAAGACTTTCAGTAATTGTGTTGAGGCAACTGATGCTGACGATTGGCTCGTGGATCTGTGCAAGCATTTCGAGTGCAGTAACGTCAAGCCTGAGGACTTTGTCAAGTTCGCTTCCTTCCAACTCAAAGACCAAGCTGCAGAATGGTTCTAGCAGTACAAGGATTCCAGAGGAGGCCGTGTGATTACCTGGGATGAATTCCGTCAAGACTTCAAAGCTCATCATATTCCCCAGAGCGTGGTTGAAAGCAAGCGTGAGGAATTCCGCAACCTGAAGCAAGGCTCTTTGTTTGTCTATGACTACAACAAGTTGTTTCAGAAGCTCGCCTGCTTTGCTAAGCAGGACGTCCCTGATGAGAAGAGCATGATATACCAGTTCAGGGGTGGTCTCAGAGAAGAAATTCAGCTAGCTCTTGTTCTCTTTGAGCCCTTGAGGTACGATGAGTTCTACAACATGGCATTGAAGCAAGAGGCCGCTCAACTGAGGTGTGATGTTTCCAAGAAGTGAGTCAGAGATGCTACTCCTTCTTCCTCTACTCAAGTGGCCAAGCAGCAGAAGTATTGGCTTCCTCCTCCTCCATTCCGTCAGCTGTATCAGCAGAAGAGCAAAGGTGGCAGTGGATCTTCCCACCCACCCAACCCTGGCTTTCAGAACAAGACTTCATCTCAACCTCCAAGATCGAGTGCTCCGTATCACCATCCGCTTTCAGAGGTCACGTGCAACAAGTGCCAATAGAAGGGTCACTATGCCAACAAATGCTTCAATCAGAGGCGTCTTCCTCCTCCTCCTCCTGTGAGATCGGCAAGTACAGCTGTGGTCAAGCATAACCCCAAGCACGCCAAGGTCAACTTGATGAATGCAGATTAGGCAGAGGACTCGTCAGATGTCATCATGGGTAACCTACCTGTTAACGATATTCCTGCAAGAGTTCTTTTTGATACTGGTGCTTTGCATTGTTTCATGTCAAAGCCATTTTTTACCAAGCATGAATTCGTTTCTTCTCATTTGGGTAAACAAATGGATATCGTTTCTCCTGGCAAACGTTTGAGTGCTAGTCTGGAGGTGCCAGATGTTACTATCACCTTGGGCGACTACAAGTTCCTTTCTTCCCAATGGTTCTTGGTAACTCGGATATTGATCTTATTCTCGGGATGGATTGGCTTTCTAAGCACAAGGCTCAGCTGGATTGTGCAGCCAGGCAGATTCAATTGACTAATTCGTCTGAGGATGTAATTGTCTTTGCCGCTCGTGATGATACCATCCGTTTGTTTTCTCTCAATGAGAAGGGTGAATTGGATGCCATCTCGCAAATTCCAGTCGTTTGCGAGTATCAAGACGTCTTTCCAGAAGAGCTTCCAGGAATGCCTCCGCACCGGCCAGTTGAATTCGTCATTGATCTTGAGCCCGGCACGGAACCTGTGTGCAAGCGTCCTTACAAGCTCGGACCTGAAGAGTTGAAGGAGCTGAAGAAGCAACTCGATATTCAAGAGAGAATGGGTCTCATCCGGCCTAGTTCTTCTCCGTGGGGTTGTGGTGTTCTTTTCATGAAGAAGAAGGATGGAACGGACCGACTTTGTGTTGACTACCATCCATTGAACAAGAAGACCATCAAGAACAAATACCCACTTCCCAACATCAACGAGCTGTTCGAACAACTCAAAGGTGCTCAAGTATTCTCCAAGCTTGATCTCCGTATGGGTTATCATCAGATTCGAATCCGTGAGCAAGATATTCCCAAGACGGCTTTCAGGACAAGCTTTGGTTCATATGAATACACTGTCATGTCTTTTGGCCTCGTCAACGCTCCTCCAACTTTCTCTCGCATGATGAACTTCATCTTCAACGCCTACACCAATGACTTCATTTTGGTCTATGTCGACGACATTCTGGTCTTTTCGAAGAACAAGGAAGATCATGCCAAGCACTTGCGTTTGGTACTCGATAAGCTCAGGGAACACAAGTTCTACGCCAAGTTCTCCAAGTGCGAATTTTGGCTCGATGAGGTTCTTTATCTTGGTCATATCATCTCTGCCAAGGGCATTGCGGTGAATCCTGAGAAGGTGTCTGCAATTGTGAATTGGGAACCTCCTCAGAACGTGAAGCAACTCCGTAGCTTCCTCAGTCTCGCAAGCTACTGTTGAAGATTCGTTGAAAACTTTTCTAAGATCGTGAAGCCTCTCTCAAAATCTTCTCTAGAAGCACGTCAAGTACGTTTGGTCTCCGGAGTGTGACATAGCTTTCAACACTTTGAAAGAGAAATTGGTCACTGCTCCAGTTCTGACTCCGCCTGATGAATCCAAGCCGTACGAGGTCTTTTGTGATGCCTCTCTCCAAGGTCTTGGCGCAGTGTTGATGCAAGAGAAGAAAGTTGTGGCTTATACCTCTCACCAGTTGAAGCCCAACGAGAAGAACTACCCCACTCATGATCTCGAGTTGGAGGCAGTTGTGCATGCTCTTTTGACTTGGAGACATCTCTTATTGGGAATAAAAGTGGACATCTTCACTGACCACAAGAGTCTCAAGTACATCTTCACTCAGCCTAATCTCAACCTCAGGCAAACTCGATGGGTCGAAATGATTCAAGAGTATAATCCGAGTATCGAGTATACTCCAGGCAAGGCCAATGTGATTGCTGACGCATTGAGCAGGAAGGCTTATTGCAACAGTCTGATTCTCAAGCCTTATCAACCTGAGCTTTGTGAAGCTTTCCGCAAGCTTAATCTGCAAGTTGTTCCTCAAGGTTTCCTCGCCAACCTTCAAGTCTCTCCTACCTTGGAAGACCAGATTCGCCAAGCCCAGCTTCTTGATGCTATGGTGAAGAAGGTGAAGATTGGGATTGCCAAGAGTCAACCCAAGTACAAGTGCTACCGCCTTGATGACAAGGACACTCTCTTCTTCGAGGATCGTATTGTTGTGCCCAAAGATGACCTTCGTAAAGTGATCATGAACGAGGCTCACAATTCTCTCCTCTCCATCCACCCTGGGAGCATGAAGATGTATCAGGACCTCAAGCAGGCTTATTGGTGGACTCGAATGAAGCGCGAGATTGCTCAATTCGTGAATGAATGTGATGTCTGCAGAAGAGTGAAGGCAGAACACCAAAGGCTAGCAGGTCTCCTCCAACCTCTTGCCATTCCAAAATGGAAGTTTGACCACATTGAGATGGACTTCGTGACTGGGTTTCCAAAGTCCAAGCGTGGCAATGATGCTATATTCGTTGTCATTGACAAACTCACTAAGGTGGCTCACTTTCTACCTATCAAAGAGTCAATCACTGCAGCTCAATTGGAGGAACTCTATACTTCTCGAATTGTCTCTCTGCACGGTATTCCACAAGTGATCTCTTCGGACCGTGGCAGCATCTTTACCTCCAAGTTTTGGGATTCTTTTCAGAAGGCCATGGGTACCAACATCCGCTTCAGCACAGCTTTCCATCCTCAAACTAGCAGTCAAGTCGAGCGTGTCAACCAGATTCTTGAAGATATGCTCAGGGCTTGTGTGATTTCCTTCGGCATGAAGTGGGAGGATTGTCTTCCATATGTTGAATTCTCCTACAACAACAGTTTTCAAGCAAGTTCGGGCAAGGCCCCATTTGAAATTCTGTATGGCAGGAAGTGTCGTACCCCTCTCAACTTAATCACAGAGGCAGAGGAAATGTGCAAAGTCATTTGAGATAACCTCAAAGCAGCCCAATCCCGCCAGAAGAGCTACCATGATAGTAAGCACCGTGATTTGGCTTTCGAGATCGGAGATCATGTTTACCTCCGCGTCTCTCCAATGAAAGGTACTCGTCGCTTCGGTATCAAAGGGAAGCTTGCCCCCAGATACGTGGGACCTTTCAAGATCGTTAGCAAGAGAGGCGATCTCGCCTATCAACTCGAGCTTCCTTCAAACTTTGCAAATGTGCATGACGTGTTCCATGTCTCTCAGCTCCGAAAGTGCTTCAAGACTCCTGACCGCACCGTCAACTTCGAGGACATTGAGCTCCAAGAAGATCTCTCTTATCATGAGCACCCCGTTGCTATTCTTGAAGAGACTGAACGCAAGACTCGCAACAAGTCGATCAAATTCCTCAAAGTCAAGTGGTCACACCATTCCGACCGTGAGGCCACCTGGGAACGCGAGGATCACCTCCGTTCTGAGTACCCGGCGTTCTTTCAGTCCTAGATCTCGGGACGAGATCCTTTCGTAGTGGTGGAGTGTTGTAACACCCCGGATGTAATTTACCTAATATGTAATCCAACTCTTGCCGTTTCCGGCCTTAAGTTATTTTATTTTCTTGGGTTCGGGTTTTTGTCTCCGTGTGTTGTTATCGTTGTCATGCATCTCATATCATGTCATCATGTGCATTGAATTTGCATACGTGTTCATCTCATGCATTCGAGCATTTTCCCCGTTGTTCGTTTTGCATTCCGGCGCTCCGTTCTCCTCCGGTGGTCATTTCTACCTTCTTTCGTGTGTGGGGATTAAACATTTCCGGATTGGACCGAGACTTGCCAAGCGGCCTTGGTTTACTACCGGTAGACCGCCTGTCAAGTTTCGTACCATTTGGACTTCGTTTGATGCTCCAACGGTTAACCGAGGGGCCGAGAAGGCCTCGCGTGTGTTGCAGCCCAACACCCCTCCAAGTTGGCCCAAAACCCACCAAAACCCTCTCCATCATCTAGAGCGTTCGATCACGATTGCGTGGCCGAAAACCGCACCTCATTTGGACTCTCCTAGCTCCCTCTATGCCTATATAAAGACCCCCTCCGAAATTCTCGTTCCCCTTCCCCTGAAACCCTAAAATCGTCTCCTCCACGCACCGGACATGTCCGCCGCGCCGGACAGCTCGGCCGCCGCTGCCCGCGGCCACTGAGGGGCCGACACGTGTCAGCCCCGCCAACCGCCGATGCCGGCCCGTCCCGGCCCAGGGCAGGCCCTCTCCACCCGCGCCACCGGGCCGCGCCCCGCCTCCCACGCGCTGCCCTCGTCCTTCCCGAGCGCCGCCCGCGTCCGCTCGACCCGGCCGCCACCACCACCGGCTCCGCCTCTCCGGCGTCCTCCTCTACGCCCCAAGCGCAAGTCCGGCGACGCCCCGCTTCTCTCTGGCGAGCTACAGTACACTCCGGCGATCTCCTCGGTTCGCGTGCAACCGGATCTAGATCTGGACGAGACGGTTGACTTTTGCCCCAAAACCCTAATATTTTGGCTATGTTCATCATGTTGTATCTCCTCATCCGTAGATCCGTTTTGGGCATATAGCATATCAAAATGTTCGTCTCAGAGAGCACATCATTTCATCTCATTGCATCATTTTCATTTGAGTTCATCTTGATGCCTGAAATGCTGTTAGAAGAATGCTATTTGAGATAATTGTCAGATCTGCTGCTACAATTAGATATTTTTCATTTTTGCCATGATTATTGTGTGCATGATATGCCCCTGAGCTCTTCATGAGTTTTGTTATATGTCTTGCCATCTATCCAGAGGTGCAACCCTTGTATTTTTGTGATGAGTGTGGTGACTAGCACAAGCTTGCAAAGTGGAGCATTTGTTAATGCTGACTTCAGGGACTTAGCATTTCCACTAAGTCCTTGACCTGTTTATCTCATATTGCCATATGTTCATGTTGTTTCCTAGTGATCCGTGCCTCTTTTGAGGATGATCAGTAAGGAAGTTTTGTTAATCTTGTAGTGCTCTATCCATCCATGTCTTTGTTTGCAATTATGGAGCATCCTAGCTTGAGTCAATCGAGCTCTACTTTTGTCATTTCGTGAATCTGGGCAGATTGCCTACTTGTTAGCAATTTTGCCGAGGATGTTGTAGTTGATCCGTGCATTTTTGTCATGTTAATTTCACTAAGTCTGAAATCTGTTTACCAAATGCATTTTTGCCATGCTTGTTTGAACCTGTTAATGGATGAATTGG